>NW_007727159.1:95627-96348 GCF_000696425.1 Galeopterus variegatus | reverse complement strand
TTAGGATTATCACTTGAAATTCCTTGTCATTCATTTCAAGGGCTTCTTGTTCTATAGGATTTAGAATTTGAGCTTTATTAACTTTTGGTGGTGTACTTTCTTGGTTTTTTGCATTTCTGGTATCTTTGTTTTAGATGTTTACTCATTTTGGTAGGGGGTTTCACTGTGCACAGGTTTGACCCTCTGGCTAACTAAGGTATGGCTGTGTTTGTCAATTTGGTTTGCCTACTCTGTGACTGCTCAGATGGCCCTTAGTGTTCTATATGTGTGTTTGCCTCGGGTCTTGGGCCTTACCGAAAAGTTTCCTCTCTGGTCAGCTCTGGGAGTTCTCCCTTATCCTTGAGTTCTGGCCCTGGCAGCTGGATCCTGTCCTGCCGGCCCAACAGGGTGTGTGAGATCTGTAAGTCTCTGCCTCGCTATCCAGGCGTTTCCCTTCTTTGCGTGCACACGATGGGGCCTCCTGGAGGGTGCGTCTTTTTTTCCGAGACTCCTCCTCCTTTGCCGGACCCCTCCCCTCTCTGTGCACTCAGAACAGGGCTGGGGCGTGTCTTCTGCAATCCTCGTCTCTCAGCCCCGCCCAGCCCCGAAGGGGTCTCAGGCCTCCGCCACGGACACTGTGGGTGTCCTGCGGCCCTGGTCAAGGTCCTCTCTGGGCCTCCTACCTTCCCCTGGTATTGCGGCCCCCTGTGTGGTTGAGTTATCTCCCACACCAGGGCGTGAG
>NW_007727159.1:52713-95168 GCF_000696425.1 Galeopterus variegatus | reverse complement strand
GGCCACAGAGATGGTATCTGCCTCCCGGAAGCAGGGAGTTTACCTGGGGCCGAGGCCCCCGGGGGGGTGGAGTGACAGTCTGGCCAGGATCCTCTTCCCTGCCCTCCCGACGCTGGCCGGGGGCTCCCCCCGCCAGAGATCCGCGGGAGGAGTGGGATTGGTGGCCATTCCACAGGCCCTGGGGGGCCCCACGCTGAGGCACACAAGTGGCATGGCTCAGTGAGGAGCCGCGCCAAGCGAAGATGGCTGGTCTGCCCGATTAGAGCCGGCCGGCTCCGCCCCCCCTGGAGAAAATGGAGGCAGTGGTGGTGCCGGCGCCTAGCCTGGTGTGGTCAGCGGGGGCCGGGCGGGCCTTTGCCCCCCAAGCGGGGCTGGGCTGGGGGTCACTCACAAAGCTCCCAGAGCTGGGCCGGTCCAGCGCCTTCCTCTCCGTCTCTGCGTCGCCACTGCCGTCTTTCCTGACCTTTGTTGCCTTGGGCTGCTCGGTCTCCCGGCGCGGTTGTCACAAGTTTTCTTCTTATAAAAGCCTACCTACCTACTTTTCCCATGAGGTCTCTGTTGTCTGCTCATGAGTTTATATTAAACTTGATAATAGGCATTTTCTGAGCAAGGTACTGATAGAACCAAGGCTTAGAGAAGAAAACTCCTATATACTTTAAGAAAAAGATAAGAAAGCCATTCTTTTTTCTGGCTCAATTAAAACTACTAATTGTCAAGTCCCATTAACCTAGTGGGTGACTCCCTTGCAAGTATTAGCAGCAGCCCCACTGTAAAGTGGAGCGGTCTTGACACGTCGTGGACACGTTTATGAAGATTGATAACAGCTAAGGCTTAGTGTTAACTCTTATTGTCAGGCAGGCTGTACAAGAAACTGGTATTGGCTTCTGCTTTGATTTATGAAAAGGTTGTCACATGAAGAGGACATCACATGAAACAGCACTACTGGCAACAGTGTTATTAGATGCAATTATAACTATATCAAATAATAACTAACTCTAATTAGGTTCATTATCCTTTCTTACTGCATTCCATACTTTGGATGATGTGGGCCCTCTTAGCAATACAGTATCTTCCCAAAAGAATGGGTGACTCACCTGCTTTCATTTGAGTTAGCATGTTTCTCCAAAGATTTCCTCTGCACAGTAGCTAGCAGAATAATGTTGGTGTCTAAGAAGGAATTATTAATTAGTCAACTTGATGGCGAGTAATTACCTATTGGCTTTGCCTAACGGCACACATGCACAAACACTCTCCCACACAGACCCCAGAGGTGGAAGGTGTCTGAAATTCTGGCTCCTAAGTATCTGCTATAGCTCCAAGTAGTAGCAGGTGGCTCTTCTGGAAAGTGGCACCTTATAGCTTCTTGCTCAATAGGACTTTTGTCTCCAAGGAGAATAGTCATCACTTTGCCTTGGTTCTTTGGTTTCAATGCACTTTGGTATAGTGGAATGTCTTTTATGCTGTAAAAACTTTTCTTCCCTTTGAAATCTTTGTTTGGTCTCACTAGTTCCAGTTGCGTCTTAGTATGCAAGAAAGACAGCTGTGTTTTCCTTTAAGCAAATGTAATTGTGGGGGAAAGTGTCTCTGTTTATCCTATGGACAAATACATTATGTGTAATGCCAAAAAAAAAAAAAAATCTCAGGACCCCAGGAAAATTATATAAAGCTTTTCAACTCTTTGTAAAGCAATAGAGTGCTGCCCTTTATAAAGCGATCTCCTGCAACCCGCATTTTCTTAAGAGCTGGCAGCTGTGGGGGGCACACAGAAAAATCGCCACCTTTCTTTCACTTCCCAGGTACAGATGGAGATGCCCTTTGTGCCTCTTTTGGCTTCTGTCTGTTTTTCAGGCAGCCACAATTTAGTCGTAGCTGAATCTGCCTTCATGTTTATATTTCAGATTTTGAGGCTTTTATTTTACATTAATCGAATTAAATCCTGGCAAGGTTTCGCTGTTCTCTGACCTTCTATTAACAACTTCTTTATCTAGGGAGATCCTTTGTGCAAGTGAGAGACAGTCCTCTCTCAAGTAGTAGAACGAAGAACACAGACAGCAGCATGCCTGAGGTGTCAGTGGGAGCAGAATGTGGCTCCGGCCCAAGCAGGTTGCATCTAACAGCCCCTTGTTGCTTGAAAGGCTTCTGTTCTGGAATGGCTTGGAGTGAACAGGCAAGCCTCTGCCATAAAAGGAGGAAGTACAGCAGCAGCTGGGGAGAACCATATTTGGCCCACAATGGCAGTAAGATGGTGCCTGGGAAGCCCTGCATTCTGATTTAGGGGAAGCCAAATTATGAAAAGTTGGATGTGATTTGGTGTCATTAAGGGCTTTCTGGAGAGACAGTGCAATTAAATATGAAGCCAAATGAGCAAGTGTGTTAATATATGGGGAAGATACTCTTAAAATGCTCATGAAGGCAATCTAGTAACTATCGTAAAACTTTATTTTGAACACATACTTTTAGAAAGGGTAAATCCCGAATCTGAGCCTCTAATCAGCCTTGAAAACAGGCATAGTTAAGGTCAAAGCTTAGACATTAATGGAGTCCCACTCTTTTTTTTCAGGAAGTGATGAAAGAGAGTTGTAAGCCTAGATGATTTTTCCAGCTTTGCTTCCCTTTTAGAAGGATGAGGAATGAGTCAGAAAGAGGCATTATCTGGTCTCTTTCTTACTTTCAGAAACCATGGATTTTGTATGGCAAAGTGCTTATTGGAAGAGAGCCAGGCCTCTCGTGAATTTCAACATTACAAAATGTTCAGTCTGAACTGCAGGACCAGAGGAAAATGCAGATCCAAAAGAGTCCAACCCAGTGCTAAAGCTAGAACACTGGGGGAAAGTTTAGTGCGAGGGAAGGCAAATACATTTTGTTTCAGGCACCAACTCCAATTGATCATGATGGCTCCCTGCAGCATTTTGCTGGGGATAATTCTGAGGCTGTGGAAGGCACAGCCTGAAAGAATGTCAGGATTGATTAGTGATGTCTGTCACCAGCATAAGCTTTGAGAGAGTTGGCATTTTTCCTTTATGACTGCTATTCCTGCTTTAGGAGCATATATTTTAAAAATCCAAGACCCAGGGTTCAATCCCTGTGCCAGCCAACAGCCCGCCCCCCCCCCCAAAAAAAAAATTCTCTGTTTACCCCTTAATTGACAGTGCCTAAATTAGAAATAGGAAGGATGATGGCTGGGGGAAGGGAAAGGAGGAAGGTGGGGAAGGAAGGCAGGCAGAAAGGCTATATGGTGCAATTTTAATATTTTTTTCTGTTTTCTTTTTACCTTTTCTCCTGCCAGTTTGATGAATGAAATAGCACAAAACAGGACTTTTTGTTTTGTTACCTCTTGTCCAGATATGGCTCTTAGTAGGAGAGCCCATTACATCTCCCTCGTTTCAGGCGGCCTGAGCACCAGTGAAACAGTGCCTGGCATTTGCAGGGACCTACAAAGTAATCAGGATATAAACATCTATTGGTAAATTGTCCTTAATGTGCAGTCATACCTGCCATCTTCTTTGTATTGAATAAGAGAATATACTAATATTCCATTTTGCTTAGCATTTGTAATACATGCAAAGATATTAACCTTCAGTGCATTTCTGAAAGAGTCTCATGAGCAAAAGCCTTAGTTTATAGGTAGGGAAATAAGGCTTTAGTCAAATGACCTCTCTCTTAAACACTGGAAGTAGGAAAAGCTCCATCTGTTAAATAATTTTTCCTTCAGGCTAAATATCAGTGCTTATAGCTAATATTGGAGATCTAACAAGTAGTAGAATTTGATAGTATCTGGTGGAAATTAATATTATAATTGATTTACCATCATGTTGAAAAGCTTTGATAAAAGTCTTCATTGCTTCATTGTATTATATGTGGTTGTGATAAAAATGGTCTCATTAATATATTCAATTTAGATAACCAAACCAGTTATTCAGATATTAAACTGAAGTTATAATCCTGAGCAGTACTGGAGATCTTTCTCTTTCCGGGATCTTTAGCCCTAACTGAAACTGGAGTTCCTGGCCATGATCAGCCAGTGTGACAGTTTACATTGATGAAATTAGGCAGATAAATCGAAAATTTCTATTTCGTGGTCTGCTGTATAAGCTTAGGCATTATATGTCTCTTACCATGATTTGATATGATTTGATATGATATGATATGATATAGCAAAACTCCACATTTTACAAGCTTTTCACATAATCATTTAGTAATGTGCAGTTACCTTCTGAATAGTAATTAATACACAAATACTGTGATTTTATTATGTATAAGCCTCCAGACTCTCATACATCCTTGTTCAGGCACAGGGAAGACCATCTTTAATCTTTATTTAGGTTTTCTTTGCATCCAGCCATCATACATGTATTATAGAAGAGAGAAGTCCTTAAAGTCCATCCTCATCCCCCATCCCTGCTTATGGACTGGGCCAAAGGGCCACTACAACCAATGCTGTCATTGCCTGTCCATTCAAAACCATTTGAAAATGAAATCTTCATTAGTACTTTGATATTTCTCCCTATTATTTTTGAATGTCCTTTGGTGGTTAACGTTTTTGAGGGTTGAGTAGTGGAAGGAACAGACCTCACAGCATAAATAAACTCAAATGTTATCCCAACATTTTTCATTAACACCAACAATTCTAGGCCTCCTGCTGAGGACTGCCAGCTTGACATTACAGAATGACATTTATGACCTGAAAGATACAGAAACTCACTGAAGAGGCTGAAAACCAGTTTCTGGCCTGTTTTGAATATTGGTTTAATGGTAATAGAACTTTAATTGTGTGGTGTTTTTTATTCTTGAAACATCCAACTTGTTTTAAACAGGATCTTGCTACTATTAAAGCAAATTAAAGCATTTTGCCATCCATTCTGTTGAGTTCCCCTCACTACCTAGTCATGAGTAGCAGCACTGCCACCAGCAGTGGGCAAATCTGTGCCAGATATAATTACTTCAAATACAATTCCACTTATTCATAGGGAAGACTGTTGCTCCCCAAGAGAACTTAGTTGAGGAAAGAAAAGATATATAGGTTTATGTTAATTTTATACCCCAGGTTGAAGGTTTGACTTTAACGTGAGTGCATCTTTTTAATCCCTTTATCAGAAACACGTGCAGTAGCCTTCTCTTCTTTTTCTACCACCTGAACACTTTGTGGCCACCTTCAAATTACATGAACAATCACCAACTTTCAGATGGATCATGTTCTAAAACTTGGCTGTTAAGTTGGCTCTTTGAAAGTAGAAACCCATTTTCCTTTGGAAATAAGGTGATAACTAATAATTAGGTTCCCAGAATAACCTACAGAAATTTATTAGTTGAAATAGTAATAGCAGCTACCACTTATTAAAATATTACTCTGTGCCAGGCATTGTGTTGAGAGCTTAAATAGTATTTTACTAGTCATAACAATGTCAGACAGTGGGAACTGATGAAAAAGTTGCACCTTAAGGAGACTAAGCAACTTGCCCAAGTTTCCATAGCAAGTAAGAGGTAGAACCCAAATTTGGGCATACAAAGGCATTTCAAAAAGTTCATGGAGAGATTTGTATTATCTTTTAATTCTATTTTTCCATGACCTTTTTGAAGTACTCTCGCATATGTTTTAGATGCCAGATCCTATGTTTCTAACCATCATGGTAAGTGGCTAACAGAGTGACTGTATTTAAGAACCTGAGTAACTTCGGTCATACACTTTATTGAGACACTCATTCTCAATTCCAGTTCAGGTATTAAGAACATTTGTCTCCCTAGCGTAGTTTGGCCACTCTTCCTCATAGGTCCACCTTATTCCCACACACACACTGGCCAATGCAGTACCAGTGACTCCACAGGGGGAGAGATCTGAGCAGCCTATGGAGTTTGGCTGAGGCTGTGCGAGGCACTGGGAATACTGTGGTAAAGTCAACAGACATGTGAGCCCTGCCGTCTTGGAGCTTGTACTCTAATGGGAGAAATGACTGGCCACTCAAATAGCTTGACAATGGTAACTGTGAAAAGTGCTGCCAAGTGCTGTGAGAGCATGTACCATGGGAATTGACTGTGAGGGTCAGAGACACCCTCTCTTAAGGTTGAGATCTGAAGGCTAAAACAGTAGGCATTAGGGTAAGCGGCAGGACCAGCATGTGTTAAGACCCTGAGGAAGGAGCTTCGCTCCTTTAGGGTTCTGAAAGGAAGCACAGTGTGGGAAAACGTAGTGGAGAGAGATGGAGTCAGGAACTCCATCTTGTAGGATCTAGTAGGCCATAACCAGTATTTTGGATTTTATCCCAAGAGAGGTGGGAGTCTTTGAAAGGTTAGGAAGTTATAAGATCAGATTTGTAGTTTAAGGGGGCAGCCTAGTTGTTAATGAATTGCGGTAGAGGTGAGGGTAGGGGATGGAGAATGGAAATCAGGAGACTATTGAAATTTTTCATGCAGGTGGTTATGGTGGCTTGAAGACAATGAAGATGGAGAGAAATGGGTCAATTCTAGATCTACTTTAGGAGTTTAATTGACAAGACTTGATGACAGATTGGATATTGAGAATGAAAGAGTTGAGGACAACTCCCTGGTTTTGAAGGGTTCATTTATGAGGAAGAAAGAAAAAATGGGGGTAGAGGAGGGAATTAAAAGTTTGAATTTAAACATGGTTCTGTAAAACCTTCAGTGTAAATACCAGTAGGCAGTCACCTATAAGAGGGCTGGGCTAGAGATATAAATTTTTATAGTTGCTAGCACACCAGTGGCATTTAAAGCCATGAGAATGGTTGAGATACCTATGGAGAGAAGAACAGAGAGACCTCCAGGGTCATGACCTTGAGGAACTCCAACATTTAGAGACCATTTAGAAGATGATGACCCAAAGAGGTAAGAGGAAAATAGAGTGCAATATTATGGAAGCCAAGACACTCTTGTCAAGAAAGAGGGTTAATTTACTGGAACAAGTCTGTGCTGATTGGTCATGTAAGATGTCTACTGAAAATCATTGGATTTCTTCATCTGTAGGTCTCTGACTTTAGCAGTAGTGGTTCTTTTGAAGGAAGCCACTTTGGTGTGGATGAAAGACAATGGAAGGAAGGTAAGCAAGTGGACACAACTGTTGTAAGGGTAGTATTTGCTACAGCTGTGCTTTCAGTAATATGTGGTGGGCACTAGCCAGGTGTCAGTGTTTAAATCTAAAATTTTAAATGTGTTTCCTTTTTTACTAGTCACATTTCAGGTGCTCAGTAGCCACATGTGGCTGTGACCACTGTTTTGTACACATAGATTTAGAACATTTCTGTCACTGCAGGAAGTTGTGTTGCATAGCACTATTTTAGAGAATGCTGAGTGCTGGTGAAAAGAGTCTGGAAGAGAAAAGAGGTTAAAGAAGCAAGAAGGAGAGAAAATCCCACTAGAAGGCAGGCTCAGAGGGAGGTAAGAATTGGATCCACGTGAAGGAATTGCCTTTCTTTTTACGAGAGAAACCCTTCCTCCAAAGTAACAACTGAAAAGGAGAAGATGGGTACTGAACCACATTTCCTGATGGGAAGATGAGCAAATTATCTTTTGGTTTCTGTTTTTCTCAATGAAATAGGAGGCCAGTATATTGGCCAAGAGTGAAAGTGGTGAGATTTCTTGAGGAGGTTGAAGAGGGCATGAATAATCATAGTAAAGAGGGGAAGAGTCAGTGAGTTTACCACAGAAACGTGATAACATTGGAGACAGGATTTAGTATTTTCTTGAGAATTTACAGTGATTCCAGTTTCCCTAGTTTGTGATTTTTCTCCAGAAACAGTCAACTAGGAGAGCTGTATTAAGGGACATTCAGAAGGCAGACATTCATAGATTGGGGATGTGTATAATGACATAGATTAATACTGCTGAACTGGAACCCTTAGGGAGATGTAAAACTAATGGAGCTCAGCATGGTGAAACCAATCCAGACATGAATTGAGAAATGCATTATTTGGTCCTGCAGTAATACATCATTATCCCTTTATAGAGGAATCTTTGAGATTCCACCTCTGAAATACTCATATATGAGGCTCATTATAATCATTTGAAGAATTCGTGTAGTAGATTATTGTTTTCCATACTTCATGGTTGGTTTTGTTCATTTTATTCTCAGCAGCAGCCTAGAATGGTAAGCCAATTTGCTAAATCTTGCCCGTCCTCTCCTCTGACAAATGCTTAAATCCATTTATGAAATACAAGAGGATAAGATTATATGATGTGTTGGAATTTAATGCCTTCTGTGGCATCAGTATTGAATACTTTAGTTAATCAGAACAAAAAAAAAGCATGTCAGAATTTTTTAATTTCAGAATTATTGTGTGGATGTTCCATACAAGTACATGTGGTTCAACGTGCTTATATACCCATGTAAACTTTTCACTTTTATTGGCTACAACGTGCTTTGAAGTTATATTTTCTTCTAGTTTTTATATTTAATTTGTGCAGTGTTAAGTAGGAAAATATTAGCAAATACTTGAATTCATAATGTACTTACTTATTTTCCAAAAGTTAGTGAATGATGTTACTGTGTGTGATTAGTTTTGTTTAATGCTACAGATGAAATGTTATGGATTAGCAACTCGCCTTTTACATTCTTCTTTTCCCTTAAACATATCCATTTTCCAAAATCAAAGAGACTGTATTCTCATTTCCAGGGACTTTTAGGGAATTAAAAGGTTAATATTTATAGTGCTCTGACTTTCAAGGATTCATGGTGGTATGTACAAAATTGTTATATGTGAGCACTTTTTATTTTTTTTTGTCCTTTTTGAGACCAGCTGCACCACACTCAGCCAGTGAGCACTGTGAGTGCAACGGTCATCCCTATATAGGATCCGAACCCGCGGCGGGAGCGCTGCTGCGCTCCCAGCGCCGCACTCTCCCGAGTGTGCCACAGGCTCGGCCCGTGAGCACTTTTTAAAGCCTCCGTATTCAAATCTTCTGGAATGACTTATTTCCTGTGGAAATTTAACACTGCTGTAGATAGTGCCCTTACCCACAAGTGAAAAATAAAATGAATCCAGAGAATGATTTTATAATTTTATAAGGAATATGTGTAGTTGTGCTCTTTGGCTGTTACTATACTGGTTCATATTAGATTGTGTTTGGAAACAACCTTGCAAATGTCACCATCTTTCCTTTGCTTTGAGGCCGGAATAGGTAAATAGCGGTTTAGTAAAAGTTTCAGTGAATACTGTTTCTCCCAGCACCACAAGTAGTACCTTGTGAGGGGGTAAAGAATATGAGAAATATTTTGGAAATAAAATTAGTTTGGGGAGGTGAAGGAGAGAGAAAAGGAAAAATCCTGGTTGACTTCTAGGAAAGTTTGGCATTTTGCAGGCTATTCATTTAGTGTGGAATTCATGTTGATTGGCATGAAAAGGAGGCCACTGAGGGCAGAGAGACTATATGCATGAAGTCAAAGCTTAGCCTAGGGTGATGATAGGGGAAACTGAGGAAGAGTTGAGAGTGAAAGATGGCTTCTTGAATATAAAGGGTTTTTAAAATATAAAGTATTGAATTACAGCAAAACCCACAAAGTGTAGTGCATGATGATGAGCTAATGATATTGCTGTTGGTGAAAAATGGAAGGAAAATCTTGTTTGGATAAGAAAATGGAATATATTGAACATATCCAGTTAATGCTTAGTATAGATGTCTTAGAGTTATAAGGAATCTAAGGATCATCAGATCTGGTCCCTGTCTTTAGATGGGGAAGATTACTATCTGTATATTTTATAGTAGAACTGAAGCCCAAGGAAACTTAAGATCATACAGCTACTGACTGGCGAAGAGAGACTAGAAATCCAGTTTAGTTACACACAAAGCAAAAGGAGAACCCCTGAAGAAGGAACAGTAACTTCACGAGGAACTGTAGAACAGTGGGGGCAAAGATCTGAGCTCTGGGGATTACATACAATTAAGAGAGGGGAGGAGGTAGGGAGGGAGCAGTTAAAAAGAAAAGGGGGGATCACCTTAGAAGAATTTCGTGGGTGGGGCAATCTTCCAGGCTTTTCAAATACTTATGTTATACTTCACTACCAATGCCTTGCTCCTCGACTTAAATCATTTGGCAGTTTCTGTCTTTTTTCTCACAAGGTTGCTGAGTTATTAAATCAGAAGAGCTTGTGCTGAACTTGTGCTGAAGGCTGATATGTATGGAGGCATTATGAATTATTTCCCAATTACAATTTTTGTCTTTGTGTAGTGTTTGCATGTGAGATTCTTATCTGGTGTCTCGCTGATGTCTTATGTTTTCAGTTTTCTATTTAGTGCCATAAAACCCAAAGAAATGACATTGCCATTAGGTATTGTGGTGCCTAGGCTTCTGGGGGGGGGGAGAGCAAACTTTCTTATAGCAATTTCTCAGGGTACACAAAATATGCATAAACAATATGTCATTGCATTTTTTTGAATAAATTATTTCTTGAAAAGCAATATGTACACGACAGGAAATTTAAATATAATAAATAAGTAATATAAATATTAATACATAAGTAAAATAAAAAAGTAAATCTCCTTAACTCTTTGACCATCTATCCAGTTCCCCTACTTGGAAGCAACTGCTATTTCTAGTCATGTATTTTTTCAGATATATTTTATGCATATATCAGCATATATATGTTATATGATTTCACATTTAGCTTGTGTACATCATGAGCTTATGCAGAATAAGTAATCATAGTTGATCAACATCCATAACCTTTATTTTATGCCAAGATTTTCTCCACTTTCCATTAACCATTAATCAGCCATTCATTTCAGTGCACATATGTTTTGGAAGAAGGGGGCTCACGCTGGAAGTAGTGGGCACTCGGTGCAAGCATGAGAAGACCATCGGAAAATGCATAAATATACCCCTGCCCTAGACACGTGTACTTTGTATATATAAGATTGTGTGCTGTAGTACAACTTGGGGGATATAGGAGGGGGTCTGGCAGATCTTTTGCCTGTGTGGAGCATCTCCCGTGATGGAGTCCCCCACACCAGCTCGGGTGCTGCTGCCTTGCTGCACAGCTGGGCCTCCCTCCAGTTTACAGCCTGTGCCTGCTGTCCTGTGCCAGCTCCTTTAGGAGAGTACTCCTTCCCACGCACTGTTCCTTTTCTCCTGAGCAGGCTTCCTCACAGGAATTCCTGCTGCTGTCCCACAACTCATAGGCCTTGGCAGTTTCCCACCCTGCAAACCATTGCCTCCCACTCCTCACCAGTCTCAGCAGCCTCACTGTTTAATGCTCTTTCCTGTGGATTCCTGGCTTTAGCCTAAAACTCTGTGTGTTATTCTTTAACCGCACCGTGTCTGCACAGCCTCCTTTCTGCCTCCTTTGTCTTTCCTTAAGATATGAAAAATTTTTTCATGTCTTTTTTCACACAACAACCTTCCCTGACAACCTAACTTCTGAGCATATTTTACTCATTACTCTATGGGATTCCTTCATCTCCTTGCAGAACGCGTCCTTGCTGAAAGTGTTTTGGCTTTTTAGTCTGTATGTAAGTTTCGATATGAATCTTTTTTTAAAAGTTTATTAGTGATGTCACTGTTTCCAGCCCCAGCCTTTTCTCTTTTCTTCCACTACCTTTGCCTTGTTCACTGTCAGTCTGGAGTGCCTTTCCTGTCCTATCTGTAACTACCTAAGTCCTTTCCATTCTTTCAGACCCTGCTGAAATTCCATCATCTCATCTAAGACTTTTCCTAGTCACCCCCAGCCGGATTTAATCCCTTCCTTTGGTACTTTACCATTGTCAGATGGACTCCATTAAAGCAGCTCCTAGAGGGTAGGTGGGTCTCTCCCTCTTATCTCCTGTAGCACCTGGTGTATAACAGACACTCAGTAACGGATGGTGAACTGACCAAATCCCTCTGCCTTCATTTCTTTACTGCCAATTTTCTTCTTTACCAGTTTCCTGCCATCTGGCTTCTGCCTTATACTCTACACTGAAATTCTTTTTCCAGATTGCCCTTTGTCAGTCTTCATTCTTTTGACTGTCTTCTCTGTTATGAAACTCTGGCCTCCCTGGCCTTGGGAGGCTGCCTTACACTAGTTCTTCTCTCCACACCCAGTTCTCCGACAGGTCCATCATCTTCCTTCCCTGTCACTCCTCAACACAAGCTGTTCCCCAAGGCTTGGCTGTCCTCCTTGCCTTCCATCTCTACACTCCCCACTGTGCCTTGCAGAGTTTCTAATCTGTGATTGTAGCCCTGCCCTTATGTGAGCTCCAGCTCCACACCTTAGATCATGGAGGGTGGTCATTTTCACTTTGGCCTTCTGACATTGCTTAAGCATGCTCATTCTTTAAATCCCCATTCTTTAAAGCCACTGTGGGTTTCCCCCAGTCCATCCCCCCATCAATTCCCACGTCCTACCATTCTGCTTTCCAGTGCCTCCATTCCTGCCTGACCATTCCCTTCATCAGCCTGTTTCATCTTTACAGCCTCCCAGCCAGTGGAACTCTATCATTATTCTGTCATCCTGGGATGGCACCGTTATAATGTCACTCTCTCATACAGAAAGGCTGGTGGCTTGCCGTTATAGGTAGAACACAGTCTAAGCATGCTGTCTCCTATTGGGAGACTCCATATCCCAACTCCTCCCTTCCCAGCACTGCCTCTCCCCTCCAACCCTTTGCTACAACCTGAGTCCCCTAAACCTGACAGACTTGACTGAGCCTGGACCATGGCCCACAGGGGCCCTCTCAAATATCCTCTCCACCTCTTGCAGTCCTGCCTTTCATTCATTTTAACATCCCATACCCCCTCTTCCATGAAACTCCCCAGATTCCTGCAACTAGAAGGGATCACTCCCTCCTCAGGACATTTATAGCACTTACTGCCTGCACACTTTCCTTGACACTAGGTTGCCTTGTGTTATGTGTAACCTTTATGAGTGTGTCTTTCACTCCTGGTAAGGACAAGCTTCTTGAGGGGGCAAATTTAGTATTCTCCTCCCCCTTTTGTTTCTGTGCCTTCTCTACTGCCCCCTGCACAGCTTGTACACAGTGGCCACAGCTGTGGTGTCCACAGCTGTGGTGTCCACGTGGTGTTCTTTCTGTCTGCCAAACCTGGGGGTTTGCTGGCATGGCCTGTTGTACCCATCGTGGGGTTCCCTCTTTCGGTGGCAGTGCCCAAGTATTCTCCCTTTCAAATAATCAAAGGGATGGAAAACCGACAAAAGGCTTAACTCTACCCCTCTTCCCAACCGCTGCTCTCTCTGCTCCTTATTTTTAGCACTCTGACACTTAAAGGGCAAATCAAGATGGATAATTTTTTTCCTTCGCTTGTCACTAAAATAAATACATTTGCAATTCTTTCAGTTAAGGAGGCCAGACACATTCCTTCCAGTGTGTATCTGGTATTTAGATTTTGCTTTTAAAATGTAGTGGAAAAAAGGGTATCACATAAAGTAATGTAACATGCTTTCTCACCACACACTTAAATTTTGGTCTTAACCTATTTTTTAGAGTGTGTCACAGTCCTCATTGAAATATGTGACAGTTTTGAAACTTGTAAAATGAAGCCGTTCTTGACTTATCTTGGTATTAAAGGCACTCTCCTAAATTTGATCACTGCAGGGAAGAGGTGGGGGCACTGGGGTGTATTTTAATGCTTGGGCAACTCAAATGCAATTTCTCCAAACTCCTCACCACCCAAGTTAATCCTCAGCTGAGAAGGAGTGTAAAAAAATTCATCCCAAAGGGTAATTTCTTTTTCAAAAATTCTATGCATCTAAAAATAGAACTTTAGCATGAATGTGTGTGCCCTACCATAGTTCACAGGATGCTGCTTCCATACTGCTCAATATGATGATTCTGTGATTTCATGCTATGACAATAGTTAGATTTCATTGATAACGCCTATGAAGTATTTCTCCAAATATGGAAGGATTGATTGTCCTCTGAGTGGTTACGTTTGGCATCCCATTGAATTTTCTTGGAAGATCATTGCAATCTTTTGTCAGAAAAACCCGGCATATTGCCAGGACTGATGCCCTGCCCCGTGGCTATACTGGGGACACTTGTATTGACTATTTTCAGTTCTCCCTCTTCTGAACTTGGGACTTCATGCAGGAAGAATGGTTGATAAAGGAAGTAATGCCCCTTCAAGAACTTGGAATTAAAGTTGTCTTTGAAGACAAATGCCCCAGTCTCCTGTGGTTCCCTGGCATAGAGTTTGCAGTCTCCTGTTGCCCTTGTCATTGCCAGTGGGCTGGTTAGTGTGCTCAGCCAGTCCCTCTGTTTCTCCTCTGTCTGAACAAATCTGGCCCATGACTCCTTCCCTGTTTCCTCCAGGACTCCCCTCTAATTCTAGCAGATTCTTCTGCTTCCCAGGATCTTTCCACCCTCCCCACCTTATCCTACATCCTCTTATCTCCCTCCTGCCTTCAAATCTGGGCATTGATCCAGGACTGAAGTATCAAGTTTTCTCCTTGGTCATATCAAGTAATAAAGCAAAAGAGCGGTTATAAAAGGCACTCCTAGTAGGGAGAACGGTGAAGGCTGAAGAATTTTAGCACCAATTGAGCTACCACCAGAGCTCTCCTCCCAAGACTTAGCAACTGGAAACTTGCCTCAACATTCTGTTACTGTTATTGGGTCTGAAACTTTGCTTCTGGCTTCTCATCATTTCCTTGTGGATTCCCTAGTTGACTCAGGATTTACAAACTCGTACTACACACAGCTACTCCCACTTCTCCTTACCAAACCTGTGTTAGTGGGTGTCACGAACACTAACACTGAACTTTTCTCTGAGGGAAAGCAGAGGAGTTTAGGAGGCTCACAGTCATAACGTTATGATGATTCATAACCCAGGGTCAAAGGCGGACTCTCCTCCCCATCTCTGAGTCTGTCTCTGAAGTCTAGATACACTGGACAGATCTCCCTGCTGGCTTGAGAGTTACTTCAGGAGACTCTGGAGGCCAGTCCTCACTTCTTGTTCACTAGTGATGGATATCTTCTTGTCTGGAACACTGCATGTTCAGTTTGGTCACATTCAAAACCAAACCTCTATGTTTGCTTAGCACTGTGTTTACAACGTTATTACCTCTTGATCTCATTATGAGGCCTCGTGTGCACCTCTGTCTCACCCCCGTAGACTAGGGACTAGCTAGAGACAAGGATCACGTCTTATTCAGCAGCTATCACCATGAATGGCATATAATGAATGCTTATTAAATGTCTGTGGAATAATAATATTTGTTGTGAGAGTGATGGGGTGGATGAAAGAATGAATGAACCAACCAACCCTCATATTTTCCATCCTTAGACCAATTTTAGTGAACATTCTAAAGTAGTAACATGGGGGAAGGAAATAACTCACAAAGCCTAGAAGGCAAAATAGGTTTTAATTCATGTCGATATAAGTTCAATATTAGTATGTAGATAACAACATTTAAAGAAAAATCTAAAGTTGATGCTGTGTGTATGTTTATTATTAACATTTTCTAAGTTGCCTAATTAAAGTTACTTTACAACGTTAGGTGAGAGTAGATGCCATGCTTTTCTTTAAAAATTATAATAAAAATAATACCAAGTAATGCTTTTCTTGGCCCTGAAACCTCATTGAGAAATTTAAATAAAAACGATTTGTTGTGTGTGAAGATTACGTGGTCTCATTCATACATTGATATATCCTTTGGAGATTCAAATTTGATGGTTGGCCCTGAACATCTCTTCATTCCACTGCTTATGGATCTTTTGAAAGGACAAGGAGAATACTCTTCCTGTGAATCCAGATTACTTGGTTGTGATCCTGACATCTTTTTCCAAAATCAACAGTAGATTAACATTAAAATATTAGATATTAAGGTATTTTCAGATAGATACTGCCCTTTCAAGCCTTGAGTTTACAGGATAGAAGTCTATATACTGTGTTGTATATCTAGCCAAAACTGACCTTTTCTTTTACAACACCCAGGATGAATCTGTTGGTTAAATGATATGGTGCTTACTATGGGTAATGGTCCGCTATCAGAGTGACTGATTCCTTGAACTAGTGCTGAAGCAGATGTTGTCGAGGTCAACATTCCCTTCTCTTACAACAGTAGAGGCCTCTTAGCATTTTTTGTATTGTGATGATAGACAACATAATAATTAACATTCGTCATGTTTATGGGGAAAAATGTGTTCCACTTTATTTTTTAAGAAATTATATCTCAAAATGTATATGAAAACAAATGGAAACAAAGAAGGCAGGCAACTTTCAGAGATGTTTGGCCTCTAAAATGTAATTGTGGAAATTTGATTACAGCTCAAATAGAAACATCGTTAATAGAATGTTTAGCAGTTATTAAGAATGTCAGAAAAGCTCGAAATTCAGTTTGTCAGATCTTGCATTGTTAGAAAGAGGCTGTTTACATTTTATCCTGAAAACTAATATTAGGATATTATGATCTAAGGTAATATTAAAATGAAAAAATTTTTAATAGATGATAGTACATTTTAGATACTTTTTTCCTTTATATTGCATTTTATGATAGCTTTATTATAAATGAGAAATAAGAATGAATTATTACATAGTTTTAAGTATTTGGAGTGTGCTTATAATTTTAGTTCAGCATTTTAAAAGAAAAGCAGAAATCCTGGCCACTGGATTTAAAAGTCTAATGAAAAGTTTGGTACAGAATAAAAATTAGAGCTTTTGCATTGTGTCACAGGAATTAGACTTAAGATTTGACCCTGTGGCTGTGCTGTGTGGATTCTTTTAATGTGTTAAATGTGGTTTTATGAGACCATCTGACCCCATGAAGGATGTATTCTTGGAACCGTTAAAAAATCAGAATTCTTTTAACACCAGCTACTCATTCTCTGTCCCTCCCTCTGTCCCTCCTCCTTCCCTCTCCTCCCTCTCTCTGGTATTTCATTATAGTATATGTAGAACTCTCTCAGGGTGCTGACTGGTCCAGATACTCATACAGAGAAAGGACCCTTTTTGTTCATACCTATACTCATAAAGCAAGACCTTTAGGAATTGTGGGTGCTAACTGATTGTCGTTACACGATTTATTTAGCCTTCTGAGTGGGCTGTGGTATGAGGAGAACCTTCTCCCTACTTTTCCTTCTCTGAAGTTACCTTATTATCCTTGCCATTTATATTAGCAAAACTAAAAAAATGGGTAAGTAGTTTCCTTGACATGTAGAACTCCAACCCATATCAAAGAAGTTTCTAGGACATGAAAGTAGGAAAGGCAGCAGTGTTACCAACAGAGAGTTCTAAAACAGGTAACTGAGAATAACCGTATCATAGGGTCTTAAGAGGAGAGTTTGAATGCTGCTTAACTCAGCTTCGTTTTTACCAAAAATGTTTTCGTTTCTCTTTGGCCAATTAATTCAGTTACAGAAATGGTCAGTAATAATATGTTCATCATGTTATTTTAACCACTGAAAAATTAGAAACAGCCTAAATGTGTCTCTTTATTCTTTTCTTTTTCCAAAGTTTCTACAATGGACCTGTCAGTTTAATGAGAAAAATACTTAGATATATTTTCTTAGATGCCTTTTAAGTGAATATTAGCATTAAACATTAGGAAAAGAAACTTTTACCGGCTGTAGAACACCTAGCAGTTCTTTTGATTTTGTTCTCTGGTCAAATCTTTAGGACTCCAGTTCTGCTCTGCATATTGTCAACAATGTACTTAGCCTTATGTGCCACTGTTGGGGGATGGGAGTGGTAAGGTGAGGGCAGGCTGCTTGAGGAATGATGGAAGAGGATGAGAACTGAGAGTAAAAGGGTACAGAAAGAAAAGAGAGGGACGCATATGTGGTGGGATCTATTAGAAGTCCCCAATAATTTCATGTGACCACAAAACTGAATTTTTTTCTTAATTGTTTTTGATAAATGTATATTTGAAAGTTTGACTTTATTCTACCAATTCCTTTTTACCAAACATGTTTTTGGGTAACTATCTTTTCACTTTATTGTTCCAAGTTCTCTAAATCTATATTTCATTTTTCTCTTAACATTGTCATTCACCATTTCTTTGTTGAATCTTCCTTACATACAAAGAAATTAAATTGTTTAAATGTCCTTTGGAGCTAAGATTTAATTTTCTGTCTTAGGTATCTTGAAATTCTGCCTTTTGTTATTTTTGCTTAACAGCAGCTTTTTCTATCAGCAGGAATGCAAGCAGTCAATAAAAGTCCATTGCTGACTCTATGATTATATGGAGAGTTTACCATAATGCATATTGGAAATGTCTTTGAAACCCTTTTCCTGAATGGAAGGTGCAATGGCTTGTGTTTTATGGCCTTCTAATGTTAGATGGTAATCTCATTTAGTATTTTCCCAAGGTGAAAACAGTGCATTAGGGCAGCATAATAAGCATTGCAGATCAATACAGAGGCAGAGCTTTACCCTTACCGATTAATCCAAGAAAAAAGTACCAGAGTCTGCTCCAGGAACTGGGGGACAATTATGCTGATTTCCACTCCTCTACTCCCGTTCCACCATCTAATCATCAATACAAGTTGAAATGTGTACAAAAGGAATTTCAGAAGATGACTGAACACACACACACACACACACACACACACACACACACACACACACACACACACACACTAAGAGAGAGAGAGAGAGAGAACAGACTTCCAGACAGGAAATCAGGGCCTTGGAAGTGAGTAGTATTGATTTGTGGTGATAAAAGTATATTTTGACACATTTCAAATCATAAATAACTCATGGACTTTAACTTCCATTACTAATAGCTCAACTCAGGGTAAATGCTTACATACAACTTAAATTACTTCTTTCTAAGGAGTCCATAGTATTAGATGATATTAGATGAACTATCCCATTGTGAATAGTTGTTTTAAAAGAAACAAATATGCCATCTTCTTTATGATGTGCAGTAAGTGGATGCTCACTTTTATAGTCTTTTTTTTTTTTTAAATCTGGTCAGAGTGCTTCTTGTCTTCTCTCCCCACCCCCCTTCCTCCCGCTTTTGAGTCTAGGACACATTGGAGCCACAGTCAGTTGTCAACACTAGGATAGAATATAACCTTGCTTTCCTGTGAACTATTAGAGTCATTAGTCATGTGTTTGCTAGGTTCAGATGAGCTGATGCTTAATCATATTTTATTCAGTATTTATCCAGATGTGGGTCTTGATATAATCAGTCACTGGTATCCATGCCTATACTCTTCCAAGCACAGCTGACTCCTTTTAAATGCTGTTGTTCATGGTAGAGGATTAGGGAAATCTTTGTCTAGAAAAAATTCACAGACATCTGAACTTTGAAATATTAAAAGAATTGAAACTTCCGGGATTGGATTTAAATTTTGTTCTTAGGTATTTGACAAAGTGGTAAGGTAGTGAATGGAAAAGCAAAAGTAGTGTTACGTAAAATCTGTGGGATTATTTTCCCCTGTATGTCTACTTTCTTTAGAGGGTAATAGGAAATAAAAGTCCCTCAGGGACCAGTAACGTGGTTTGCATTTCCATTCTAGCAAAATATGTTAGCCTAGTGTGTTGGATAGAAGTAATAAGGAGACAAATCGTCACCCAGGGGTTTCCTTAGTGTTGAGAAATATTCCTCCTGTGTTCTCTAGGGGTTTTTTAGGACCCATTAAATTTAAAACAATGCTATTTCAATATTACTATGAAAATAACCAATTTAAATTTCAAAAAAAAAAAAAAGAACTTATAAGAAAGGCTGGAAGGTTTTCGTATTAAAACTGATTTGAAAAAATATATGAATTCCTAGATTAAAAGGGATAATATGTATTTTCTCTGTGTGTTTGATTCTTATAATCCAAGTTCCCTTACCATATTAACAAGAGTATTTTATTTTTGTTTGTATAATTCATCTGGTTTATTTTGTTGTTACTTTTCAAGTGAATATTATAAGCTTTTTGGAAACATTTACATTTGGTATAACATATTTACTGAGAACAGTCTAACTAAAATCTGAGATCTGTAAGTATAATTAGCAAAATTTTAACTCGAGGAATTTAAAAATATTTTCTTTCCACCCATTTGTATTCATTCAACAAAGTTATTGCATGGCTTCTTTGGGGGTATTCATGTCTAATAGCTGAAATCAGAGAGCAAATAAGACAGTCCTTCTTGGAATTTGTATTCTAATAAATGTAGGCTAGTAAATTGTACTAGACTATATGAGGGTACTTCAAAAGTTCATGGTAAGATTTGTGTTATCTTTTAATTCTATTTTTTCCACAAACTTTTTGAAGTACCCTCATAGTGTAGTTAGTGTTATGTGCATGGTGCAAGAAGTTAATACAGGATCAGTGGGGTCATTGTAAAGAGAATGATAGGGAGAGGAGGGTAGAGCTAATGAAAGCTGTATGTAGAAGGTTACACATGAGCTAAGTATTGAAAGATGAGTAGGTGTTTTCAAGATATATAGGGGTGGTTGGGAGTTTGGATGCAGAGTATTTCCAAAGTCAAGAGCAGCATGAACAAAGACATGAAAGAGAAGTGTAAGAACCAGAGCTTAGCATGGTCCGTCCAGGCTGCAGCAGGGTGGGGGATGCAGGCTAAAGAGCAGGCAGGAGACTGATCAAGAAGCACCGAGCCTGGCGACCTTGTATGTTACTCAGAAAGCAGTAGGAAGAGATACTGGCTCAGATTTATGTATTAGAAAGAACCTTCTGGAAGACGGGTGGGGACAGGAATAGAGGGCCAGGGCCAAAGCTAATAGACAGACCAGTTTGGAGGTCATTGCTTGAATGAAGGAAGTAAATCACTTGGAATTAAGGTAATGAAAGTGAATGTGGAGGAGGACTAGATTGCAGGAATTTTGAACTTTGTGACCAACTGGCTGCAGGAATGAAAGAGAGAAGTCAGGGCTCCCGGGTTTCTGGTTTGGCTGGCTAGGCTAAAGAGTGCTTGTACCATTTATATGGTTTGGGTTTGGGAGGGAAAGTTATGTTGTCCAGAGTTACTTGCAGTGGTGTCAATTAATGGAACTAATTTGGTAGAATTCATTTACCATATATACATTCATGAGAACAATTTGAATATCTTTCCTTAAAGTTTGAAGAAAATTATTTCTCTTAAGCTTTTTTCTACATTTGCAACATTTATATCTTACTTTAAGTTCTATGTATTCTTTAACCTTGATTTTTATTTTGAATGAAGACCGTTTGTCTCTGTGATCCCCATGTTTGTTTGCAGGCGGTATGAGTCTCATCCAGTCTGTGCTGATCTGCAGGCCAAGATCCTCCAGTGCTACCGCCAGAACACCCACCAGACCCTCAGCTGCTCTGCTCTGGCCAGCCAGTACATGCAGTGTGTCAACCAGGCCAAACAGGTGGGTGTGTGGGCCGGGCTAACAGGACACCAGAAGAACAGAAAGCCCAAGGGCATGGGGCAGTGGTGAGGAACTAATGGGCTAATGTATGTGAAAACAACTGGATAAACTCAGCTAGTCATCCTCATCAAGAATTACTATAATGAGTTGGTTATGTCATAACGTCCAACCAGGACATTGTAGGAAAAGCCCGTATTCTCTTTGTAAATGATTTACAACTCGTAGAAAACAGATTCTGTTAAAATTACACTTTTTTCCACTCACCCTGAACTTCTGTCCTTTAATAGTTGTGTCCTCAAGGTCATTGCCTCATACTTCTGGGCTAATATCCAGAGCCAGCAAAGAGGAAGGATACAAATTAAGCGGCCAGCAGCTTAGGGTTCATAAGCAGCAGGTAGTCATTCAGAAGGCCTTGTTTAAAAGACACAAAAACACACCACAATTTGGTCACCGTTCAGTCCTTCTACCAGTTGGCAGAGTCCACTCAATTGGGTAGAGGCAAGGAAGATCAGAGGTAGGATTTAGGCAGGAATTTCTATTGCTTTTATATACCATAGCCATATTCTCCTCTTGACCCTTTATAGCAGAATAATATGGTGTTCACAGGATGAGAATTTTCTCTAATTTATGTACTTTAGAAAGCTAATGATAAACGCTGAAGCAAATTATCAATTCTGGCAGGTCACATAATTGCCTATCATTTAACTGATTTAACAGTTGGATGTAGGTTGTTCTGAGAGAGAGAAATGGTTGGAAACCTTGATTCTTTCTGCTGACAAACTCTCTAGAGTTGACCTTCAAACCCAACTAAATCTAGTGTTTGAGTTACACAGCATGCCTTTCTGCAGTCTAATTTGCTGTAGTTATAATAATACCACTTAGTATAAATTTCTAACACTCTACAAAGATCTGATGGGGGGTTTGTATTTTCTGGATAGCTGGAAAATAACAGTAACACTAGTGGGAAAATATAATCAAGATTTACTAAAAAGCCTATG
Organism: Galeopterus variegatus; assembly: GCF_000696425.1. Lineage (NCBI taxonomy): Eukaryota > Metazoa > Chordata > Mammalia > Dermoptera > Cynocephalidae > Galeopterus > Galeopterus variegatus. Next base: position 72,940 of record NW_007727159.1, on the reverse strand, counting down.
TTGTCTTTAAAAACTAAGTGGCTTTTGACTTTCTTCTGTGTCTTGCTTGACACAACACTTGTCTAACTCTTTAGTAGTATGCCAGGGATTCTTTGGTAATGTTGTTAATGTTAAGTTAGTACATTTTATTTGTCAAAAACAGCTTCTGATATGCTCTTAGCAAGCCCCAACCTTCAATATTAATACTGACTGAAGCACTTGGGACTTGCAATTTAGCTCATGGATTTTTCTAACTTTGTAATAACGCCTTGTTGAGGTGGGGCTGGGTAGTCAGTGGAAAAGAATGGCTGTGATGAAGTGTATGTTTCAACACTGGTATCTACCACATGAGCCTATTTCCCCGGTGTGATTTGTACCATTACTAAAGTGGCAGCTGCAGTGGCGTGTGAGTGTTGACTCTGTGCCGCCTGTCTAGGTTGTGTTGAATCATCTGCACACAGTCCCATGAGATCCATTGCATGTAGTTACAGAGTAAAACAAAGTTAACTTGTGACAAAGTCAAGTATTCCATGTAGAGCAATAGAGAGTTAGAATTGGGCAGATCTGAGTTTATATCCAATCCCAGTCTTACTAACTCTGTGACCTTGGGCCTTGATTTTTCTCATCTGTGAATTGGGGTAATGTTATGAGGATTACGTTATATAAAGGGTTACTTTATCTAAAGTCTTCTTTATCCTTTCTTTCCTCAGTTGTATTATTTTATGCTGAACTAACTGAACAGATCAGTTATTAAATTATTGCTAGTGATTCCAGAAGAGATCCTTCTTCCTCCCTCTCATCCCCCAATCTGCAATGTAATTTAATATTATTTGCCGCTAGTATCTTTAGGATGCCTCTTATATTTTCATACCTATTATATTCAATTATTAGGGGATGTATAATACAAGGTAATATTAAAAAGATATAAGTCCCCAAATCTTTTTATCCTAAGATAGGCAACATTGAAATGGGCAAGAACCAAGAAATAGCACCTGATATTTCTACAGTGCTCAGGATTTCAAGGTCATTTCACTTTCATTTTCTTACCTGTTTTTCATGACAACCTGAGATGTAAATAGAGATGGTTTTATTTTACCATTTTACAGTTGAGAGCATTGAAACCCAGGGCAAGTCATGATGGTAAATTTAACAGCTAGATGATGGAATTTGGATGTGTTGTCCCCTCCAAAACTCATGTGGAAATTTGATCTTCAGTGTGGCAGTGTTGGAAACTGATTGAGTCATGGGGGCGGATCTCTCATGAATGTATTAATGCTTTCCCTGGGGGAGGAGGGGTAGTGAGTGAGTTCTCGCTCTGTTAGTTTCCGCGAGAGCTGATTGTTTAAAGGACCCTGGCTCCTCCTCTCTCTCTTGCTTCCTGTCGCCATGTAATCTGCTTGTACCCGCGGGCTGCCTGCCACTTTCTATCATGAGTAGAAGCAGTCTGAGGCCTGTGCCAGATGCAACCATCCCAGAATCGTAGGCCAAATAAACCTCCGTTCTTTATAAATTACCCAGTCTCAGGTAATTCTGTTATAGCAACACCAAACGGACTAAAACACTAGACCAAGATTTACCTTGCCATAATAACAAAAAATTTCAAAATAAATTAGGTGGTGTTTGGTTTTTGAGTGGTATGTGAAGAGACATCCATCCTCCACTAATACAGAAATAAGGCAGCAAGGGAAAGTGAGAGCACTAACGACAAAGTGAGTGGAAGGAACATAAAGATCTAATGAAAGCAGTGACAGAGTCTGGAAGTCACAAACCAGGGGGTGGGGTGACAGAGCCTGTGATCACAGGGCCAACTGGGAATTGCTCCATTTTAAGATCAGGCCAGACTGGCCAGAGGGGGCTTATATCACTATTTCATAAGTATTTACTTCCCCCCTGTGTATTAGTCCATTTCTGTGGCTCATAACAAAATACAGGACTGGGTAATTTATAAGAAAATGAAATTTTTTGCTTACACTTTCAGAGGCTGGGAAATCCAGAGCCCAGGGAACACTTATGATGAGGGCCGTGGTGGCGATGGTGACAGCAGGGTATCACACTGTGAAATGAGAGAGAGAATGAACTTCTCATTCACTCTCTTTTTAAAGCCCTCGAACCACACCCCTGACCACCGTTTTTCATCCATTTACTATGGCACAGTCCCACAGTCTAATCACCTCTTTAAGGCCCTACCTTTCAGTTACCATAATAGATTTCCCACCCTCAACAGTTACAGTGGGAATTAAGTTTTCGGGGGACATTCAACCCAAGGCACGTGACACCATGTTGACCTTTACTCCTTGTGAAGTTTGTCTAACTTCGTGAACCCAAGCCTGCCCCTGTTGGTAGAAGAGTGTACGTGGTTCTCACTGCCTAACTGTAGCAGTTCCTGATGTACAAACTCCCCTTCTTATGATTCCTGTTAAGTCCACAGAATAAGCTGGAAATGCTAAACAGGGCAAATAATAAACATAACAACAGCCCATTAGGTCACATGTCCATTTCCGACATAGTGCAAGGGTTTCCCCCATGGAATAATTCCAATAGCCAAATCCACTGCACTTTAAAAGGACTGATAAGATTGGGCTTTCACTGGTTCCCTGGGGCATCGTTCTAGAGACTAATAGATTTTACTGATAGGAAAATTTCTGGATATTCCTTAGCCTTCCTTTCCTTTCTTCTTATTTACATCAATCTTTCTCCAGCTATTCTTAAACAATTCCTTGTGGGTTGACATGAGACATTTAGACTGTTATTTCCAGTATATTGAGTTATGTGTTCTTCATACAGGTAAAGAGATACTAAATTGCTAAAATTATTATTTCCAAGACTTAAAATCTGCTGGCTAGCTATGTGAGGGCACTTCAAGAAGTTTATGGAAGAATTCGTATTATCTTTCAATTCTATTTTTCCACGAACTTTTTGAAGTACCGTCGTATGAGATAAACAGCTTTTAAAAATGGAGAATATTGATTGAAACACACTTCCAAGTCTTTTATTTCTCATACTTTGCCTCATAACTTTCTTAAGCTCCCCCAATTGGATCACCTCTTCTTACCATTAAATCCTTGTTCCTCATTTTTTAAAGAGTGTTAAAGTCCTGTTAACAAGTCCCAACTTAGTTGTTTTCCTCTGTCCATTGTATATTTGGGGGCTTTCTTTATATGCTCACAGTGCACCATTTATCCCTAAGAAGTTTTTCATAAATAAAGCTAATCCCTAAAACAAAGAAAAAACCCTTGTTCCTATTCAGTTTTGCTATATCTGCCTTACAGGACACCAAGGAAAGCAGGGGAAAATGGGAAGCTAACAGTATTTACCCACTAGTGCCCCCGTTCTATTTTTAAAGTGGGGGAGGGGTGTAAAATGGACTTGCTTCCAGATTTGCATTGCCTCTGCTCCTTGGGAGACCCACACCCTGCCGTTTACCTGCAGAATGGGGCTGCTTTGGGGGTAGCAATTATAAGCATTTCAGCTTTTCCCCAGCCCTGTTGCTATTGAAGGAAAGGTATAGAAGCTGGCTGGGTTCTTATGGAATATTCTGTGTTCAGTGGAGAAGAGTAGGGTTTATGGGAAATGCTGTTGCTACTACCCTAGTCTAGTCATGGTGACCTGAGCTTCCATTTCTTTCACAAAGTGAGGGTTCGAACTTGGTGATCCATGAGGCCTTCCAGCTTTGTTATTCTAGGACTGATCCTACGTTTATGCATGGGAGCCAGAGGCGGTGTGGATAAGTATACACACTCATGTGCACACTCAAATTAAGAGACATGGCCTATTTGGGACAAGCAGCACCCCTACTTTGGAGACCTCCAGTAGTTGTCTTTGCCCTGTAGATTTTGCTGTCAGCCTTAAACTTCCCCTCAGGAAGAACAGCTGCATTTCTGATTGGTCTGCCCGCTGTCTGGCCTCCCTCCCACAGCTGCACGCCCTTTCCATGAAGTTCACACTCCTGACAGCCGTGGGGAAGCCAAGGCGGCAGAATGAATTGGGAGGGGATAGAAATCATTTTTTAGTTTCTCCAAAGTCAGTGAAGTGAAAAACAACTATCTCAGCGCTGCCTGGCAGAATGTAACCTGCCAGCAAATAAACTCCATTAGAAAATGCAGCCAGCCCTAGGCCCCAACTATACTGTGGTGCCTTTCATCCTACAAAGTAGTGGCCATGGGTTGTGAGTGATTCTGGAGACAGAGTAGGAAGCCAGGATCAGAAGAACCAAGGACAGACCAGGACCAAAAGCAAGGGCCAGCCCCAGGAGATGCTCAAAGGACAGAGGTCTTTGGGCTTGAAGTCAGATGATGTGGCAGTCAGGAGTCCATAAGCCATCTCAGAGATTTAAATTAGTGAATAGCCAGACGGCCAGCAGCCAAGCAATCAGTCAGTTCAGCTCAAGGAAGGGCATCTTGGAAGTGAGGCAGCACCCCTGCAACCCTCGTAGGCCCCTGTGCTTCCTGCTGACCTCTTTGAGGAGATGAGAAAGTAACCTGGCTGTAGTGAGGAACGTGGGGTCAAGACTCTGATACATAAGGCTGGATCCTAACATGACATTGCTCCATCCTAAGGTTAGTGCACCCAATTCTCTCATTTCTGAAATATAAACGACACTTCCAAAATATGGTTAGCCTCCAAAATATCAGTGCAGATGGAGGGATTTGCTGTGGCAGAATTTGTGTCAACCTTAAGGACACTGTATTTTATCTCCCCAATAACTTGGATTTGTGTTAGACCAGGGTTCAAATATTTCCCTATTATTTTGCATATGAAGAGGTCATGAAAACATAACAGTAACTATCTCTAGAAATCAGGGTTCTTGAAAGAAAAACCTTGTGCCAGGGCAAGCTGTATTTTATCATTGTTTTCAGATGAGCTTCACATGCGAATGAGTTAGTAGATTTATAGGCTGCTGGAGCTAGAAGGAACTTAGAGATCATGTGTTCCAACCTTATCTCTTCACTTGATCATCTGTAGATGGTGCAGAGCCCTGACTGAATAGCCCATTCTTGATTCCAAACCCAGTATACGTTTGCTTGTAATATCACATCTCAAATGTGGGTGAACATCAGCAGCACCTGGGGAGTTTAGCATGCACACACCCAACTCCATCCCTGGAGCTTCTCTTTTAGAAGGTCTGAGGTGGTACCTGGACATCTGAACTTTCACCAAATTCCCCAGGAGACTGTACACAAAACTTTGAGAACTGTAGCTCTAGAGCCCACCGGCCTAAACTGCATTAAAAGTCTTCAGCCTTTCAGGGGTCCTGCCAAGTCTTTGTTCTCCAACCTTTCCAGAGGTGAGGAGCCATCTATATGTCAGAGCCATCCGGCAGAGGTCTGATCAGATCAACGCTAGGATGTGTCTTTAGCCTCAGGAACAAATTGGAAGATAGCTTGGAAAGAGGGCAGGAGCTGTTGAAAAAGTCCTCTTCTCCCCTCCTTTTGCTCCTATTGAGACTGTAGGTAATCCTGGGTGAGGAGCCATACCTGGTGTTTGTAGGAGGAAGGGCGGGAAAAGGCACTGAGCCGAGGTGATACGGTCCCCTGGCTAACTTGCAGTTGTGACCAGACCTTCCCTCAGCCCTACTGTTCCCTTCCACTGACCCTAATCACAGCCCAGTGCCCACCTTCAGAGACTACAAAGATAAGTCAAGAAGGTTAACTTTCTGGGAAGACCAATGAGAACATTTTTTGTGTGTTTGAAGGCTCTTTATCATCATCACCTAATGACATTTATTAATTGCCCAGCTGGGCTGCTAGTACACAGGATGACACGTGGGTGTCTCATGATAGATTTCCCATCCTTTGGTGCTACGGCCCTTCGAATTTGGAGTCACATCAAAGCAAACTAAATTCCAAACTTTAAATTTGTTATCCCAGCCTCTTCCATCATAGGAATCCTTTTCTAAACCACTTTCTGAGAGTAGTGGTTGCTTTATGACATTTTCTCTTTTTTTAATCTGAGTTTAATAGAAGAAATACTACCATGGTAATAGATTTTCATTTTTCTTAATAGGTGTTTCTTTTCTAGTGCTCATCCTTCAAGAGTTAGAACTGCAGTATGTTTTCTGTCTGTTATTGCAGCAAGTTGTATAAACAGTTAATTACTTGTAACTGAATTTGAATATTATACAGATCGTTTGTCATAGAAGATATGAAACAAGATCAAGCAGAAAAAAGTTAACTTGTGTTTCCACCAAAGCAGGAAGAATAAAGAACAGCGGTTGCTTGGGGGTAATAGACAGATATTGAGAGCAAAATAAGTTAGCTAATCAGATTTGCTGTAGTGAGGAGCAGTACTTGGCGCACAGGCAAAGCTCACTTTGTGCTTCTCGTAAATCGAATTTATACATTACTTTCCCTTCCTGTCTCACAATCTTCTCATTCTGTCTTTTTCCTCATTGCAGCTTCATTCTCATCCACTGCCCACTTTTCCTTTCCCTCCTTAGTAAAGACTCAGCTACTGAGGCTGTGTCTGACCCAGGACACGTTCCCATTCCGGTTTGCCTCATGGTTATGTAAACCTTCTGTTTCTATACCCAGCTTTATTAGGTCTGAAATCTCGGGGAGGTGCTGGGTTAGCTCATCTGTAGACAAGCCCTCTGGTACCTTATATATATATATATTTTTTTTTTTCTCTTTTATTCTTTTAATAATGATTGTTCATCATCCTAAGGTTGCCATAATTTCTCTTAAATATATTGAGACACCCAGTAGCTGGCACACTGCTGTGATAGTCAACCCCTCCAAGAAAGCTGTAATTCAGAAGTCAGTTGTGAGATTACTGTGTAACAAAAATATTTGAGGAAAGTGGTTAAGATCATTTTAATAAGTGGAAATGACACACAATCTCAGGTCTCCGGGGGCACTGTTCTTGTCTGACAGTGTAAGCTGCCAGCTGTTCCTCAGTGGCTGGAATCAGAAAGAGACTTGGGAAAAGAGCACCACTGATGTCTGAACCATCCTTTCCTTTTGGTAATTTACCCAGTTGTTTGTGAAAGGAACTCCTGCAGGCCCACGTATCTGAATGATGAGCAGAGGCAAGGAATTTCTTTATCCACGTTAGGATTCCACGTTAGGATTAAACGTTAGCACTTCCTTAAATGAAGGAAGCAATTTTTTATAACTCTCAGGGAATTTCCTATGTTAATTTATGCAGTGTTAAATTTATGCAGTGTTGAAATTCAGCCCAACAGCAGCTACTTACAGAACCGATGCAGAGATTGTAGGAGAACCTATAAGGTGGAAGCTAAATAACACAGACCCTACCAGGAGGCATAAGGATCCCTCCAGCCAAGGGCCCTTGGATCTGGGTTTGAGCAGGTTTTATTGCACAGCTGTGATGTAATAACAACACAGAGTGTTCTACCAATTTATTCATCTGTTTTAAAATTCACCTTGATGTTGTATTGGTTAATGTCTCTGATAGAACTGAGGTGATTTTGTGCCACCTTTGCCATCCTTTGGTAATAACTGAATGCAGCTTGTCAGAATATTTATAGACTAGCCCTGGAGCTTTCCTGTGGTCCCTGTGTCTTCAAGGAGTCACACATGAATCCTGAAACACTGTGTTTTTGAGGGTTAAAATTTTAATACGTGTAGCTGGGTATTTTATGAATGTGGTTTAGACGGGTTATTGAAACATAATTTCTCTATGCTTTATATTTGCCTCACATGTATTCTAATAGTGTCTTTATGTTAGACTGGCCTGCACATCCTCAAACCAGCCAGGGCCCAGCTTGTCTCTCTTTCTCAAAGAGAGTTTAACAATGTTAGCATTATATGATTTGGCTGAAGAATTACCCATCAGTATTTGATCGGGGGTGCAGGAAGAAGAATAGTAAAAAGAATTTTTAGACTCTCGGAAAACACTTTAATCATTGCTTTAATTATGTTAGCTCCAGATTTTTTTGCAACCTTTGAAAAGAGGTGCATTATCACATGGCTGTCCTTATCTCCCATGAAACCTACGTTGAAGGGAGAGGCACAGCCATGGAATCTTGACCAGGAAGATAACACCTTTTAAAGTTCCCTTCAGTGTTTTGAAGAATGTAATGAATCTATAACTCCCAAAATGGAAAGTGGCATTACTCATAAAGGGATCACTTTCTTCAGAAATTAAATGCCTTTAGATGGGCTCAGTATAGATCTGCTTTGGGCTTCCATTTTGTATTTAATGAAGAATATTGTGGTGAAGTTGTCTATATATCAAGAATTTGTAGAGCTTCCCATACATTTAATTGAGACTTTCACTCAGACAAGTCCCAAGGTGGTGAGGATAGATGAGATTTGATGACAGCATGACATTGCCAGGCAGTGTCTGACTCCTACATGGTAGGTGCTCAATGTTTTATTTTCCTAACAAACACAGAGCTCATATGGATGTTTGAGAGATGCCTCACATTCTGGTGTTAGATCTGCAGGACAACTCTCTGCTGAGCAGTCTTCCAAAGGCTTCCACTTATCCACTTAATCTACTTTGTCTTCCTGTTTTCTCTGGACACGCCTAGTTTTTCCAATTTACTTCCTATTTGACTGAATCATTGTCTTTTCTGAACATTTCTGTGTGTTCTTTAAGCTAGTTGGTCTGCTTTTATATCTGTTTTTTGTGCAGCAGTCTCTGGGAGGGAATATGAGAGATTCAGTTGAGAGAAGCCCTCTTAGAGCCCTTGGGGTTTAACTCCCATGCACTGCCCTCTTCCCTCCCCCACTCCATGCACTTCCTTAGCAATAACTTCCCCCCAATCAGTATGGCCACCAGAAATTTCTGAATGCTCCCAACATTCTGAATGCCACTGGTAGTGAGATGGCACACACAGTCCCACTCCACCCCCGTGATTGAGGCTGTGTCCATCCTTAGGGTTTTCAGCTTGTATGGTGTGTGGAGGGGTCATTTGGAGATTATTCTTGATAAAATGGTGGTGTTCATTAAAGTAGTAGTATTTTCAGACCAGGAAGCATTTGCCTTTTTTATGTGTTTTTGAAGTAGATATTTGAAAAGCAATACAAATCATACTAAATAGTTATGGCCATTTTTTTGCCCTCTCCTCCTGGTGGTAAAACTTATGCTTTCTATTTCTGTTGCAGAGCATGCTTGAGAAAGGAGGTTAAAATCAACTTTTAAAACACACAAAACTCCTTCAACGTTAATTCCAGAGGTGGAACATTTTTTTTCCTAGTAAGAAAATAACTCATTTAAAGAGAAGATCATTATTAAAGAGAAGTACTGGAAAACGGATTCAACGGAATCATTTCAAGTTTTGATCAGCTGCAGTTTGAAAAGTCAAGGCCTAGATCGTTCATCAAAGAACATCGTTCAATATTACTGAACCCCACTTGCAATGATTAAAAGACAGGGGCAGCCCTTTCCACCTTTTTGTACTTTCTGTTCAACTTCTACTGACCATAAAATGTTTCTCTTCTAACCAAGCTCCATCATTTGGTGAACCTCCACTCTAACAAAGTGGGGTGGGGGTTGAGGGGCTGAGTGAATTGAGTGGAGAAAGGAGAGAGGGGGGAAAAAAAAGCATTGATTCTGGGGCAACAGTGCTGGATGGAATTGTCTGGGCTGTGGCATGTTGGTTTTCTTTCTTTTTCTTTTCTACTTTGATTACATAAGAGCTATTTCATTTTAACTTATTATGGTGATCATGCAAGTAAGAAGGCCAAAAGGAGAGAAAAATGTACCTCTCACTGGAATAATGTTTATGATTACAGGTGAAATAAGGCATTTTTATCAATATAAAGGCAACCTTGGCTTATACAGCCTCTATCGTGAATATTGACGTCTTTACTTCACTGTCAACAATAAATATATTTTCTGACACAGACTGGCATTGTCGCTTGGCTTTGCGTACTCCTCTGCTGGGTAGATGTTATGCTTATGGGAACTGAGTTGATCTATATTGTTATTAATTTGTGTTTACACTGTACCTTTCCTCTTAAAAGCTCCAAAGCACTTTACAGAGCCTCAGACACGTAGGTGATACTTATAACATGCCTCTCAGGTAGAATTCAGTAAGATCTTTACAAATTGCTCGAACCTTAGCTTCTTTGGGATGACTTAAGTCATCCTACCTGGGGCAAGAACTAGATTAGATAACCGTGGTTAGACCCTTCTGACCCTACAATACTAAGAAAGTGTTTTTTTAAAAAAAAGGTCAACTCTTAGAATGTTTTTCTTTCTAATTCCATTAAAAGTCCCTGACTATAACTTTCTTTTCCAAGAGGATTGGTACTTCCACCGTGGATATGAGTGAGTCAGAAATATGTGCTCATACAGGCCAAATGGGAAGGTCCTTCTGGGAAATAGGAGAAGATGCCCTCCTATTTCATCTAAGTCATCTAAGTGTCTTTTTTCCTGTAGAATTTTTATCTCATTTTTATTTAGTTAGAGAATTTAGCAAAATGATTAAGAATACAGACTCTGGAATAAGGTGTGTCTATGTTCAAACTCTAATTCTGCTATGTACCAGCAGAGGGACTTAACCAACTCTCCTAACCAGGTCTCCCAACCGTATTAAGCCTCCATTTCTTTGACTGTGAAAAAGAGGCTATAGGGAAAGTAAAGGAAAATGGTCAGGGCCCCTCAGATGTTCAGAATCTTGCCAAGCATTTGATGTAAATAAATAAGCACGTGTGCCCAGGTGTCCCTTGATTATTTTCTAACATAAGTGTGCATGTGCACCCAGGTGTCCTGGGTTGTGGACTTAAGAATGAAGGATGAGTGGCTCTGGTCCACAGTGCCCCCTGCCCCCGGGATGCCCCCAGGGGGCCATGGGGAGGCTGCCACTGCTGCTGTTGCTGCCAGATCTGCTATAAGCTGCCACCGCTGCTGCTGCTGGATCTGTAAGCTGCTGCTCCTGCTGCTGCTAAAGAACCTGAGGACTGAGCTTATGTCGTCTGCCAAAGGCTCCCAGGATCTTCCCCAATTGCCTAGCATGGACCTGCGTGTGAGGGGTCTGGTGACCCAGCCTGGCATGTGAGGGATCTGTGACTCACTCTGTACAACGGGTTTGAAGGGTCTGTGGGCCCTAACCCCTAAACCTGACAATACAAATGGAAAACTTAATGTAACTAAAGCAATGAAACATTTTGGCTTTAGTTATGAATTGCCTAGCCATACAATTGGCTACATCAGCAGGATTCCAACAATGGCCCTCACCTGACAGAGGCCAATGGACGAACCTAGTTTTTAAGCTTATGGTGAAGCATCACATGCTTATTACCACTTACATGCAGTCAGACCCAGTACATGTTGTTGTTGGGATGAACTTGTGATAAGACAATTTCAGTCAACCCATGTAAATGTAATTGTAGCTGCTGCTTCATCCAAGTGCCTGAGTTGGCTCCATCTGAATGACATCTTCACATACACTTGGGAACACACCTGCAAACCTGATGTTGATTCTGGGTGACAATGGAGACTCTCCTACCATAATTACTGAGATACTCTGTGATTACTGTTTAACGAAGGTTTTGTGTTTGGGGGTGGTTTTTTAAAAAAAATGGTGCAAAATGAGCTGCGTTCATAAGTGTGAATGAAGGGATCATTGGTAACTTGAGAAGCACATGTTGGCACTGTCACAGGATGGCATCCAGGTAACTGCCGGAGGGAAATAATAGGTACACAAAAACAAATGTTTACACAGTGACTTGCTGTAGTGTTTGCAAGTCAGCTAACTCACAAATTCCCTCCTATACTGTTTTGTTTTGCAACACAGAGCCAAGAACTTGGCATATCCCAGCAGCCAGTCTTGTCATTGGCAGTGAAATGCAGCACTGAAGAGTCAGGCATTTAAAGCTGGTTAAATCCATGGGGATTGAGGCTGGGGGGTAAGGGGGGTTGTCAGCCATCTCTCTCCCAGCACTGGTTATTAATTTGTCATTCTGATAAAGATGATGGCTTTAAGGGGAAAAAGACAGCACTTTGGCAGAAATAAAAGGATGAGATGATGGCCTTTGCTACAACTTTAGCAACCTCCCTGTTGAATGTATCACAGCTCTGTCCAGGTCACCATTAGTTCTTGGGACAACTGCTTGGGAGAATTGTGATTTATATGAGGTTCATGAGGGACGCCTTCCAATCAGTTTCTCCATTAAGTAGAACACACCTGGAGCCACAGTGGTTTTAGCTTGTGAAGCCAAGAAGAATAAAGTATCTGGAAAGCCGGTCAGATGTTACTACACTAAACAAATGTCTGATCAACTTATAGAAGACAGCTGGGTTGAACCAACACAAAGTTCTCTCTTTGAGAAGTCAATAACTTATTATAGAAAACTTGCCAACATGTGATGATTTCAAAGATTATTGACTGATCATTATTAGTAGCAAATGTGGAGTGCTAAAAGCCAGATGCCTGTGGCCTGCTGGTCGACCAACGAGACTCCTCTCTACAACAGTTTTAAGCAGTATCTGGCTTAGAACTGAACAAGCAGCCATGTGTCCTTGAATTTTCTGGCTTAGAAGTTGGAACATGTGGTTCTTTGATATCTTCCAGCCCACAGGTGTATTTTCCTTTGCCAGAAAGCTAAATTTCAGTGAGCCCTAGGAGCTGACCCTTTCAAGATTGAAGAATTTAGAGCAACAAAATTTCAGATAGGAATAAATTCAAGAGACCTACTGTACAATATGGTGACTGTGGTAACAATATATTGTATTCTTGAGAATTTTTTTTTTAAATGAGAGCAGTTGAGGAACAATTGAATGGGCAGCAGTAACTTAAGGTGACTCAAAACAAGTGAATTGAAAAATTGGAGTCTGTTTTGAGTTAATATTTTTGAAAGGCTGGTATTTTGAATGAATGAGTTAATATTCATCCATATGCTCACTGCTTCTTCCTCTATCCTTCCCCCAAGTTTTCTTCTATATCTCTGCTTCCTCCTCTGTCTCTGCCATCGTCATCCCCTTTTCTAGCCTCTTCTGTGTGTTTAGGCTGTCCTTGCCCCTCTCAGACTTCCAGGCCCCCTCCTGAGAGGTTACACGCGTGCACAGGGCATCTTCCTGCACAGTCCTGGGCTTGCCCCGGGGCTGCTGCTGTGGCTGCTTTGTATGAGTCACCTCCCCCAGGTTTCTCACTGTAGAGTGGCCAGCACTGGTTCCTTTCCACTGTAGTAAGTAGTTTTTGATACTTTTCTCCTTCCCCAGCCTCCCAAATGTTTAGTCATTTATTTAGTGATTTCTTGTGTTCTCAGTTCTTAATTTATAAGCCAGGTAAATGGGTAAATGTAACTTTTTTTCTCTCTGAATAAAAGATAAACTGTATTTGTATTTAGTTCAGTTCTCTATGCCCTTGATCGTACTTTTCCTATAGTTTATGGTACTGATTAGATTTTTAAAAATTGGTTTTCCATCACTCACCCAAGAGAATTACTCAGTTGGTAGGCTGTATCCAGTCTAAAAGCCACCCTAGAACATGTAGCCAATTTGTGTATATGAGACCCACAGTCCAAACCACCCCAGAACAGGATACCGTAGTGGGGATGCTCTGTTACCTGCACCAGCCAGTGAAGAATACATATGCCGGGGGACAGGGCCACGGTTTATCTTAAAATTACAAACATTAGTTTTTGCCTCTTTGCTCTGTGGGCATTTAAAAGGATGGAAAACTGTAGCAGGTTTTAGTTTTTCTCTCCTTCCCTTGGCCCACTTGTTTTGGAGGTACCAACAATGACTGAAAGGAAGTAAAGGGGAACAGGACACACATCCATAAAACTGTCTCTTATGATCAAGGCTGTGCATGGAAAAGATGGGACAATATTCCTGGAAACTCCTTTTTACTCTCTAGCCTCTTTCGTGCTGAATCCAGGGTAATATGAAGACAGAAGACATTCTGAATTATTCCCATTACGTGAGCCACAGCAGTATCCGTGTTACTGATATCCCCAGCCTGCACATGATCTGGGGAGATGGGAGCAGTCAGTGATTGTTCTGGCTCAGTGAAAATGGGAATCTTCCCGGCCTCCCTGGGTCCAGAAAGGCTGCCTCCTGCCCCATCTGCCTTGGAGAGCCCTGCTCACTGCTCTCCAGCACTCATCTATCAGTGAGGGTGGATCAAATCAGTGAACGCTGGAGACAGAGTTAGATTTTCTGCCCATACCCGGAATGAGAGTCACCTCAGTCATCAGACAAGGTCCCTTATGCTAGGAAGTTTGTCCAAAGAACCAGACAGCTTCAGAAACCTTCAATTCCATTACCTTCCAAATGCTGGAGTCATTGGATCCTGGGTTTGGGAGAAAAACGACCAACCACCTAATTCATTCTACTAACGCCAGGCCAATGTTTGAATGAAGATGACTTATTTCATATTGTGCTGTCTGTCCTCTGGTGCCTCCAGCCTTACTACTGCTGGGAAAGCCCCTAAGAAAGAGTTAAATTGCTCCAGTTTAGGGGAGAAGGCAAAAATCCAAATTAAAGATGTGTTCTACCTTTCCTACCTTTCCAAATATATCCATGGTCTTCTCTAGACCATGATGATATGTCCTTACATTTTAGGGGATAATCCAAATGTTAAATGCACTTTAGATTCAGCAAATATGGTCACCATATTTATGCCTTTCAGTTAAGGAAGTCGGGAATTGAAACTATTAAGTTCAGTCCCTGAAACCCTCTCACTTCTTTGCGCCGCCCCCCTCCCCCCAGATAGTCTCCTCTTTACCTCTCCTGGGAGCACTCTTACTGGCCTATGGTCATTGTCACTTTGCTGAGAAGGCAGTTTGCTTTGAACATAACCCTGCCTTTAAGTTACATTTCCTTAATGGCTTTTATGCAAATGTCGAAGCCAGAAGTCAGTGGTCAGTTGCAGGCTACTACCCCGCTGTAACTAAGCCTTTTCTTCCCAGACTTCATCCCCACACAGGTCATGGCCTGCACAGGTCATAGCCTATCCGTGCTGCATCCTGAGTGGCCTCTATTTGGGTAGCCTTCTGCACAGTCCCCTTCCCTGTCAGGTCTGCCCGTTGGCCAGGCTGCTGCTGGGCCCTCATCGATGCCTGCAGTACAGGATGAAAGCCTGTGCTCGCTCTCTCTCTGGCCTCCTGTGAATATATAAAATCAGGGTCGAGGGCCAGATGATGGGCTGACTGCCTATTATCACTGCCTGTGCAGTCCAGGAGACAAAACCACTTTCTTCATTGCATAGCCACAGGCTGTGTTCCTCAGTCAACATCAAACCAGAAAAGCAGTGTGGGCTGCAGATTTTAGCTGGGCTTTGCATCTCCCTAAGGTAATGTGTACCCCCATCTCAGAAGCGTGACCACAGAGTCACTGGAAGTAGTGTCCGGCCTGGAGTTGCAGTGGCACTGAGGGTTTATTCTGAGCTTGGGAGGCAGGCTGCAGAGCAGGAGCGGGAGCTGCACCTCCGTGGAGCTGAACTGGGTGTTGGCTACCTGCTGTCAGCAGTTTATTTTGAGTTACCTCCATGTTCTTAAAATGTCTGGCCAGGGGCTGCATGTTAACGTAAACCCCAAATAAAAGAACCCACATGCCTCCGCACTCTCAAGGGCTTAGCACAGAACTGGGAAATACCAGGGACTGAGGCAGAAGGTGTTTTTCTTCCACTGGAAAGGAATTTATCAGTAAAGTTAGAAAGATGTTACTGTATAGAAGCAGAAGAGGGGTTATGAATCACAGTTAAGGTGATGATGTTTCAGGAACATCAGAAGTTATTGTCCTGGGTTTTTATAGCCACTTCTAACTTCCTCAGTACAGGGGAGGCTTGTTCATCTCCTTATGGGTCAGCTCATACCACTTAGCTCACTTGCTGCTGCCTTCTCATGTGCCTGCGACAAGTGGTTTTCAGCCACAGTCACATGGTGGGACAATGACATTGGCCTTGCCTGAACCAGTCATACATTAGTTCTTCAAACGAGCACAGCCTCTGTGCCGTAGGCACTGTTCTGGGCACGAGGGACATAGTGATGGACAAGACAGACGGGATCCTGCCCTCATGGAGTTCATGTTCCAGGGAGGGGGGCGAACCATGAACCTGTAGTGTCAGGTAGTGACAAGTGCTATGCAAAATAGGAGGGCACTTCGAAAAGTTCATAGAAAAATAGAATGAAAACGTAGTATGAATCTTTCCATGAACTTCTTGGAGATTCCTCACACGAAAGGGCAAAGGAATAGAGAGTTCAGGAAGGGAGGGCAGGCATTCGGGGTGTGTGCTATTTTAGATTGGGTGCTGAGGACAGACAGCTGTAAGGGGGTGACAGCTGAGCAGATTCTTGAATGTGGTGAGAGAACCACCTGTATAAAGATCTGGGAAGTGCGTTTCAGGTTGGGAGAACAGTAAGCACGAAGATCCTGAGGCAGGAACAAGTTCGGTGTGTTAGGGGAACAGCAAGGTCATCGTGGCTCACGTGGAGTGAAAAAAGCAAATCGTGTTGGGAGATGAGTCTGGGGAAGTAGGCAGGGCCAGAGCAGGCTGGATCTCTTGTCCATAGTAAGGATTTGAGTTAAATTCTGGGTGTGATGAAAAACTATTGGAGGGTTTTGTGCTGGGCTGTCAGTTAATCTGATCTGTATTTATGAAAGATCACTCTGGCTGCTGTGCAAAGAATTATCCCAAGTCTGAGTGAAGTGGAAGCAGGAAGAATATTAGGAGGTTGTGGCATTAGTGATCCAAGTGGTGTGGGCAGGAAGCCAGGGTTCACTTTTGATCATATTAAGTTTAATATATAAGTTATGATTCCTAGGAGAGGTGGCTGAGTGGGCCATTAGCTCTGTGTCTGGGGCTAGAGGTAAGGTTTTGAGTCATCACTGTTGAGGGAGTATAGTCTTGTTGCTAGCACTGGACGTGCTTACCTAGGGTGTAAATGTGGAAAGTGAAGAGGGTTGGGGACATCCTTGACGGGCTGGGGAAGTGGGACAGGGGCTAGCAGAGAGGAGTGAGAGGGATGGCCACTGGGGCAGAAAGCAAACTAAGGCAGGCTTGAAGCCAGGGGAAGAAGGTGTTTCAAGAAGGAGGGAAGGACCAGCTGTGTTAAATGCTATGGATTGAATAAGGTGAGGACAGAATCGGGCAGTAAATCTGATGACACGAAGGTCACTTGATGAGCAGGTTTAGTGACTGGTGAGAATGAAAGCCTGGTCAGAATGGGGCTGAGGAAAGAAGGGGTCGGGAGGGGGAGACAGTGAGAGGCAGCACTTTTAAGAAGTTTTACTAAAAGGGGGAGAAGAGAGAGGGAAGGAGGTAGAGGAGATGGGGGTTCTGGGGAGATTTCCTTTTAAGATTGAAGGTATCAGGGCCGAGCCCGTGGCGCACTCGGGAGAGTGCGGTGCTGGGAGCGCAGCAGTGCTCCCGCTGTGGGTTCGGATCCTATATAGGGATGACCGGTGCGCTCACAGCGCTCACTGGCTGAGCGTGGTTCGGCCAGTCTCAAAAAGGACAAAAAAAAAAAAAAAAAGATTGAAGGTATCATAGCCCACGTGGTATGGAAGTAACCAAAGAGAGTGGAAAGTCTTTAGCGGGCAAGAGGCTGGGATCTAGCCCTGGATAGAGCAGAGGCCGTTCACTGTAATAGGAAGAAGGTGACGTTTGTGAGTACACATGTGGGCAGGCTGGCGGATGTGGCCGTGAGAGGAAGAGGCCATTCCCTTCTGATGGCTTCCACTTTCTGATCAGTCATGAGGCGTGACCCAAGTAAATGTTCACCAGTAATAATTAAAAGTAGCTGAGTTCCTTCCTTCCTCTCTCCCTTTCTTCCTTCCTGAATAATTCAGTCCAAAAGCCATTAGGTGAAACCAAGCAAGGCAGTTCTACAGAGCGAGATGCCTGAGCAGGGTGGGCAGGGCGTCTGATCGTGGTGGGGGCCTTAAAGAGCCGTGTCAGAGCCGGAGTGACAGGAGGAGGGTGGCTGCGCTGCTGGGGGAGGAACAGTGGCTGTAGCAACAGGAGAGCCGTCACCTACATGGGGCACTGGTCCAATAAAGAAGTGTATTGAGGATACTGGGGGCCAGGTTTCCTACTGTCGGATAAGGGAGTGAAAATACGGAAAGGGAGAAAATTAAAGTGAACTCTGTGGTGTTGATTTGAAATTGGAGATACTGATGTGATATCATGGTTTTAAATATATATATATATATATACTGAAAAAATATAGATATAAATATGCATGCATATTTTCTGTGTACATACTCATACCCACAAATATATCCCACAGGTGTGTGTGTAGGTATATTCATACATATAACTTAGCTCTGTCACTGAGAGTAGCTGGGAATAACATCCTGATAGCAATGAGCACACCAGATGCCCAGATCTTGGTTTCTAAGTACTGTCCTCCACTAAAAGAAACCATGGCTTCCTGAAGAAATTGCTAACCGTTAGGCAGGGAAAATACAAGATGTCATAAGGGTAGAGCCAATCTGAAGGGGCTATCTGGGGCAGTTCGAGCATCAAAATAAATAATAGTAACCCACTGAATAACGTAGGTAGGGTCCATACTGAGAGCATGGGTCTGTATTAATATATAAATAAATGGGGAAAGGAGAAAGCTTGTCCTTAGAACAGACTGCAAACTAATAAATGTAAAAAGAATGACAGAGTTATGAAATCATCATTTAGCAACCATCACAGTAAAAACTCAGCCAAGAAACATCTATGGATGTTGAAACTAGGGGGGGAAGTTTTTTTAAGAAACAGGATGTTTTATACAGTCTCAAATGGCCTCCCAACTTATGAACTGCAAAAGTAAACAGTAACTTTACAGTAAAGAAGCCTGACAGACACCACCTAAACCAAGTGACCAACATTAAAATTGACAGTAACGGGTCCCATCAGGATGTGATAGGATGTAGTGAGGGCACAGCAGCATCGCTTCCGTGATCCTCCTGCCAAAAAAATGTGCAGCGTGAATTAATCATGAGGAAACATCAGAGACACCCAAGTGAGGGACAGTCTGCAAGATAACTGGCCTGTAACCTTCTGAAGTGTCAAAATCATGAAAGTTGAGGGAAAAAGCCTGAAGAACTGGCCAAAATTGAAGGTAACAAAAGAGATACAATAAGTACATAAAGTACATGATGCTGGGCTGGATCCTTTGGCCATAAAAGACATCTCTGGGACAATCGACAGAACTTGAACAGGATCTGTGGATTGGATGATAGCAATATCGCAATATCATTTTTTATTCTGGTGATTGTATGATGGTTACATAGGAGACTGTTTTTAGAGTATTTGGGGTGATGGGGCATCATGTCGGCAACTCACTCTCAAATGGTTCAGGAAAAAAAATTATTGGTACTATTCTTAACTTTTCTACAAGTTTGAAAGCACTTTAAAATAGAACATTTTTTTTTAAGTAGCCTAGGGTAAAAGAAATTTACTTCAAAAAATAAATTAAGGAGTAGCTAAGACATTCTTGAAGAAGAAATAGATGGGAGGATTTGCTCTACTAGAGTCAATATAAAGTTATGATAATTAGAAGAGTACAATATGGAGTGGACCGATGGAACACAATAGACAGTCCAGAAACAGACCCACACACAGGTGGATGGTTGATTTATGACAAGTTCATGCTGCAAGTCAGAGGAGAAAGAATGGTCTTAAACATTAAACGGTGCTGCGTCGATTGGATATCCCCCTGGAAAAAGGGGAAACTGGACCCTGTCTCACTTCACACTCAAAAATCGATTGCAATTGGAGTGGCATTTCAATAAGTAAAACACTGAAGCTTCTAGGATATAGTATAGAAGTATAGCTCTACGACCTCCGTATAAGGAAATATTTTTTTAAAAGGTACAAAAAAACTGAAAACAAACAAAAAAACCCCCACTAACCATAAGGGGAAAGGTTGATGAATTGGATTGCTTTACAATCCAGAATTTTTGTTGATTGAGACACCATGAAGAAAATGTAAAGTCAAGCCTTAAGAGAGAAGATATTTGTGAAACAGCCAGCAAAGGGTTCGTATCCAGAATACATGAGTACAGAGAACTCCTACAAATTAGTAAGAAAAATACAACTGAACAAATGGGCAAGAGACTGAAAGAAGCGCTTCACAAAAAGTAAATAAATGAGGGCCGGCCCGGTGGCGCACTGCGCTAGTGCGCCGCTTGAGAAGCACGGCTGCGCTCCCGCCGAGGGTTCAGATCCCACATACAGACCGGTTCCCGCTCACTGGCTGAGCGAGGTGCGGGGGTAACACCGAGGGTTGCGATCCCGTTGCCGGTCCCGGTCCGGTGCGGGGACGACACTGAGGGTTGCGATCCATTGCCGGACATGGAAAAAGACAAAAAAAAAAAAAAAAAAAAAAAAAAA
>NW_007727159.1:40138-52368 GCF_000696425.1 Galeopterus variegatus | reverse complement strand
CCGTTGCCGGACATGGAAAAAAAAAAAAAAAAAAAAAAAAAGTAAATAAATGACCAATAAGCATATGAAATGTACTTAACAGCATTACTAATTAGGGAAATGCAAATTAAATTCACAATGAGATGCTACCATTTATCCTCCAGAATAGCAAAAATTTAAAAGAGGGAAAATACTGAGCATTGCCAAGGATGTCAAGCAACTAGCGTCCAGTACATTGCTGGTAGTAGTGTAAGCTGGTCCAACCAATTTGGGAAAGAATTTGGCATTCTCTACTAAAGCTGAATATATACATAACTTATGGCCTGGCAATACCAGTCCTGGGCAATACCATACCTAGACGAGGCTCAGTAGCATTATTTATAGTAGTTACAAAGTAGAAACAACCACATGGGTGGCATAGAAAAAGGCTAAATACATTGAGGCATATAGAATATTATATAATAATACAAATGAATGAATTATGGCTACATACATAAACATGCATGATTCTTACAAATGATGTTGAGCAAAAGTCAAGTACTAAAGAATGCATATTGTATAATTTCATTCATATAAATTTCTTAAAAAGGCAAAAAGAAATGATAGTGTTTAGGAATGGATAATTATGTAATAAAACTCTGAAGTAAGGAAGTGTTATAAATGGACAGCAGTTACCTTTCTGGGGGTTGAGTGGGGTACTGATTGGGAGGGGACATAAATGGGTCATCTAGGGTCCTACTGATGCTCTATTTCTTTGCCTGAGTGGCTAATGGGTGTATTTCACTTGTGATAATTCATTGATCTGTACATTTATTTTGTGTATTTCACTGTGTGTATTACACTTCACAATAAGAAGGGTCAGAAATAAATTTAAACAAGTTCAAGGCTATCCCTATGACGAAGTCATTTCTGCCCCCTTAATAATACATACCAGTAACTGACATTTATTGAGGGATATACTGGTTGCAGTAGCATGAAATGTCTTGTCTGTGCAGTTACTGAGGTCCCAAGCAGAAAAAAGTAACCGGAGAACCCCCTGCCTGTGGCTGTTGCTAATTTTGCTTGCTGGGGTCTGTGAGACAAATTCTCTACTTCTTTCCTTACTTTCCCTGAGCTACAAGACATCTGCCTAACTACATCATGTTCCCTCCCTAGGCCTGCCACCCAGGAGTCAGGAGCTGAAGAGCCGGGCTGTGTGTGCCCACGGCTCTGCCTCTGGAGGGCGTCCCAGGTGCAGACACTTGGCAGGCCCCAGGTGGGCCATCAGGGTCAGGGCACAGAGCCCAGCTGTTCTAAATAAAACTCCTGGGTCCATGTGACTGCTGGGTTCCCGAGGTCTTCTGAGGCAGAAGACTTTGGGAGGAAAGTAACTGTTGTTCTGGAACTTTCAGGCCCTTTGCAGTGGCATTTTGTTACAGGTGTGTGGCTCTGAAGCCGGAGCTGCTCAGTAATGCAGATACTCCACAGAGTGTCACCAGCTCAGCCTTTGCCACCTGCCTTCACTGTGTGCCCTCCTCTTGTTGCCAGAGTATTAAAAATAAACAATGACCGCAAAAAAAGAGGACATCTAAGTTTGAGGACTTTACACACACTTACCTGGATGATTTTGACCACAATCTTAAATTGGCCAAAACAGCTCATTATTACAATTCCCTCACCTGTCCCTCAACTCTCCTCTTCCTCTTGATTTTATGGCACCCCAGACTCCTCTTCCTCCTGATTTTATGGCACCCCAGACTCCTCTTCCTCCCGATTTTATGGCACCCCCATCTCCTGCCCATGTTCCTGCCACCTGGGCCTGAGGTTTGGGAGTCCGTGGACCCCCTCCTCATCCGACTACTCTTTCCAGCTTTCAAGTACCACCCATATGGCTCTGACAATGTTTTAGAGCCAGGAGAACTTGGGTCAATTCTTTCTTTTATAGACAGCTTGAAACCACATAAATAATGTCCTTAGAGTGAGGATTACTAGACACTAAAATGGTTATAGGTGGTCTATAATATCCTTCAGGAAAATCCCTATAAATTTGTAGAGGGGGTATAAAAGGGTCAAGTCTCTTTCAGTTCTTTTTTCCATAATCCCTCACCCCAGGGTGGAATAGATAATGTTCACTGTGGCCTACCCAAGAGTTAATATCTTCCTTTCTGACGGACCTTGAGTTTAAGTAGCAGGTGGGCAAGTCCTTCAGGGGAAACCAGGCCCCTTCCCAGCTCCAGTAAGGAATCCTGGCTAATCTAAACCAATTGTAGCAATTCCCTCGCCAGTGATTGGCTTAGGAATGGGCATGTGACATAGTTCTGGCCAATGAGGTGTGAGGGAATTCTGCTGGGCGCTTTTGAGAAAGTTAAAAAGAGACACTAGGGACACTGCATCCTGTTTCCCCTGATGTCCTTGGTGTTGCTGTGTGTGATCAAGGCCTAGAGTTTTGGAGGCCACCTTGTGAACGTGGAATGACAGGTCTAAGTACCAAAACCAAACCACTGGGGATGGCAGAGGTAAAAGATGGGAAGAGCATTTTATGATATTGTTGAGCCACTGAATCAGCCAGCTACGACTGTTCTATCACCGGACTTCTCGTTATGAGAGGGAATACGTTTTTCCCTTTCATTTATGTGGTTGGATTGGGTTTGCTGCTGCCTTTAGCTCAAAAACCCTTAACCGATACATCTGTATTCAACAAAAATGCAGTCTCCCGCTCCTGCTTCCTGTCCACCTTCCCTCATCAGAGAACCAGCTTTGGGCTAGCTTTCTCTTTAGCAGGGATGCTGAGGTTCAATGTGTCCCCCAGATTTCACATGTTGGAAACTTAATCCCCAAATCCATGTTAGCTGGAGGTGGGGTCTTTGGGAGGTAATTGGGATTTGATAAGGTCATCGGGGTGGGGTCCCCATGATGGGATTGGTGGCTTTATAAGAAGAGGAAGAGAGACCTGAGGCCACATGCACACTCTTGCCCTCTCACCGTGTGATGCCTTCTGCCACGTTCTGAAGCAGCATGAAGCCCTCATGAGATGCTGGTGCCACGCTCTTGGACTTCCAGCCTCAAGAACTGTAATAAATAATTAAAAACAAATAAATTACTCAGTTTAAGGTGTTCAGTTATAGCAACAACAAAAAATGAGACTCCTGACAAGGAGTTTGGGTTTTTACTGTCTTCATAATCTCTCACCTGAATCTTTTTCTCATCAAATGCTTGGTTAAGATTAGGCTTTTAATCTCTAATCATGGAATAGAACAGTGTTAAATGAAGTCTCCAACTGGGGAAATCAGAATCACATGGGAAATGGGCAAAGGATCCGAACAGACGTTTTTCCAAAGAAGATATACAAATGGCGAATAAGCACATGAAAAGACACTCAGCATCACTAATCATTAGAGAAATGCAAATCAAAACCACAACGAGATACTACTTCACATCCACTAATATGGCTATGACATAAAAAAAAGGGTAACAAATTTTGATGAGAATGTGGGGAAATTAGAACTCTCGTACATTGCTGGTAGGAATATAAAATTGTGCAGCTGCTTTGGAAAACAGTCTGGCAGTGTCTCCAAAGGTTAGACACAGAGTTACTATATGACCCAGCAATTTTACCCTTAGGGATATACGAAAGAGAAATGAAAACATGGGTCCATTCTGTGTGATTTTTCACTGGAAAAAAAGAAAAAGAAAATATAAGTTCCTACAAAAACTTGTACTCAAATGATCACAGGAACATTATTCAAAGTAGCCAAAAAGTGGAAACAACCCAAACTTCCATCAACTGACGAATGAATAAACAAAATGTGGCATATTCATACAACAGATTATTATTTAATAAAAATGAATGAAATTCTGATGCGTGCTACAACATGGGTAAGGCTTAAAAACATTACACTGAGTGAAAGAAGCTAATCCCAAAACACCACATAGTGTGAGTCCTTTTATATGCAATGTCCAGAATAGGCAAATCCACAGAAACAGTGGATTAGTGATTGCCAGGGGCTGGGGGAATGGGGAATGACTGCTAAAGGGCACAGGGTTTCTTTTGAGTGTGAAGAAAATGTCCTAAAATTAGACTGTGGCGATGTTTGCACAACTCTGAATATACTAAAATCCATTGATTTGTGCACTTTAAATGGGTGAATTTTATGATATGTAAATTACATTTCAATAAAAATGTTTAAACCAGAAATGCAATTAAATCATTTTTGCTTTCTGAATTTACAAGAATTGGAAGTTCCATTCATTTGTTAAAAAGTAACAGTATAGGGCCAGCCTGGTGGCGCACTGGAGAGTGTGCCGCTTGGGAGCGTGGCGGCGCTCCCGGGGATCCCATGTGGAGACCGGTTCCCGCTCACTGGCTGAGCGTGGTGCGGGCGCGACACCGAGGGTTGCGATTCCGTTACCGGTCAGTAAAAAAAATTTTATGATATGTAAATTACATTTCAATAAAAATGTTTAAACCAGAAATGCAATTAAATCATTTTTGCTTTCTGAATTTACAAGAATTGGAAGTTCCATTCATTTGTTAAAAAGTAACAGTATAGGGCCAGCCTGGTGGCGCACTGGAGAGTGTGCCGCTTGGGAGCGTGGCGGCGCTCCCGGGGATCCCATGTGGAGACCGGTTCCCGCTCACTGGCTGAGCGTGGTGCGGGCGCGACACCGAGGGTTGCGATCCCGTTGCCGGTCCCCGGTACGGGCGCGACACCGAGGGTTGCGATCCCGTTACCGGTCAGTAAAAAAAGACAAAACGGAAAAAAAAAAAGTAACAGTATAGGGGCCGGCCTGTGGCTCACTTGGGAGAGTGTGGTGCTGGGAGTGCAGCGGTGCTGGGTGCGCCGCGGCCGCAGGTTACGATCCTATATAGGGATGGCTGGTGCGCTCACTGGCTGAGCTCAGTGCGGGCGACACCAAGCCAAGGGTTGCGATCCCCTTACTGGTCTCACACACACACACACACAAAAGTAACAGTATAGACTAAAATAATTGCTATATAGAATAACAGTAAATGTGACTTTTATGCATCTAAAAAAAGAAAACCACAGATCACCTGGAGAGTTTCCCTGGAATCACCTGAAACCTACAGAGCAGACCCTCCGGGAGTGAGGTCTGGGGATGAACACTCCACAGAGATGCTCCTCGTGCTAACGTTTGCCAACCAAGAGACCAGAGAAAAGTTCCTAACTTCGGAATAATGTTTCCCACCCAGCGGAAGGTGTTTATTTGCAGAAAGAATGCTGATGTTGCACTTATAACTGTCACAATGTGCCATGAATACATGGTTACAGCAGAGTTTTACAGTCAGACAGACCTTATTTTGAGTCCTGGCTCTGTTAACCACAACACCGTGTGAACTCTGGAAAGTTACTTAAACCTTTTCAAGACTGTGTCATAATCTGTACAATGGGGGTGCGAATATCACCCATGGGGCCGATGTAATAACAAGGCTTAAAAATCTGTAGTGCTTTATACAGAATGTGGCACCTAATAAAGTTTTATCTGAGTGGCATGAGAGTGTCAACATATCCTAAAGTCTATACTGACATCAATTTCAGTCATAGGAAAACATTGTATTTGAAGTTCATTAGCTCAAGGGCACATGGAAATACCTTTATTGAGCCACTAGCCATATGGTGAAGCCCATAGAAACCCCATGACAGCAAGGCTCTGTTTGGGGCTCTGTGCTGTGTGTCATCAGTGTCTGGAGGGTAGTTGGTTCTTAAATATTTGTTGAGTACATGAGAGCTGGAGGATTTTTTCAGCAATTGTGTTAATGCTTTCTGAGTCCTTTGCCATAATATGAGTGACTCCATCTGCCTCTGATTGTGCACTCCTAGTATATTAGTCTGTTCAGCCTACTATAAGAAAATACCATAGACTGGACAGCTGAAACAACATTTACTTATTTCTCCCAGCCCTGGAGGCTGGGAAGTCCAGTAGATTTGGCTCCTGGTGAGGGCTCTCTTCCTGGCTTGCAGCAGCCACTTTCTCACTGTGTCCTCACATGCTCTCTCTTTCTCTTCTTATGAAGCCACTAATCCATCAGGAGGGCCCCACTCTCATGAACTCTTCCAACCCAAATTACCTCCTGAAGGCCCCATCTCCAAATGCCATCACACGGGGTTAGGGCTTCAACAAATGAATCTGGAGGGAACATAATTCAGTCAATAGCACCTGGCATTCCTCTTCCAGCCTGGCTCACCAGCCAGTACCTGTGCTGCTTCCAACCTCCCAGCTGTCAGAGATCAGCCTTTCTGCCTCTGCCCACTCCTGACCACCTGTGAGTGTCCTGACACCACGCCTGACCCCATTCCTGCTCAGTTCTTCTTCATATAGTGGGACCTGTTGATGTTGGCCATTGGTACTGTGTCCTGCTCAGCTGACCTGGAGTCGTTCTATACAAACTCGCAGCAGGCAGCATTTGCAGAGCCGCCTGTGGGTCCCAACGAATCTTTATGTTTTCACAAACATAAGATCCCATTCCTGTAAATGGGATCCAGGAGAATACCAGCAGACAGAAATACCTTTGGAAAAGGAGGTTTTGCTCCATCATGGTAAGACCAAGGTCTTTGCTAGAACAGCTGGCATGCTCTGCTTTGACTGGCTGAAGGAATGCTCCAAATTGCATGGTCTTGCCCACTGGCACATCCCATCTAGTTTGCTGTAGATTACCGCCACGAGCCCACGTCAACCCCTGTGCCTCTTAGGCCTGAAGGACCCGGCTTCTGCCAGCAGGATTCATCAGCATGCATGGTTTTGCAAAACCCACCTCACTGGGTTAGCACCTGCCCGGTTTCTAATCTCTGCCTCCTCAGTGTTCTCTTTCTCTCTGGGCGCTAGTGTTTCCTGCACCTCCCAAATTAGTAGCATGTGTGAATTTCCTCGCTGGCTGTTTACTCCACTTCTCTGGCTCGTTAGGAGGGATTGAAGTGTGAGACGTTCCCCATCATGGCAGGAGCCAGAGCTGAGCTTCGGAGCTCCAAGGGGTGCTGCACCCAGTGCCAAGAGCTGTAGGCCTTTGCTGAAATGGAGATGGCACCTGCGTGGGAAGAGGAAAATCTCGGATCACTGTAGAGCTCAGCGGGAGGTCGCAGAGTCAACAGCAGTTCACAACGAGAGGGGCTCCCTGGACCTGCAGGTGGTCCTGCCCTTGCCACTGGACTGAGCAGCTCTCTCCAGGCCTGAGCCTGGGCTCCTACCCAGTCAAGAGCTTTTCCATGGGCCGCCCGGTGGCGCACTCGGTAGAGTGCGGCGCTTGGGAGTGCAGCGGTGCTCCCGCCAAGAGTTCGGATCTCCATATAGAGACCGGTCCGCTCACTGGTTGAGCGCGGTGCGGGTGCAACACTGAGGGTTGCGATCCCGTTGCCGGTCGCAGTACGGGCGCGACACCGAGGGTTGCGATCCCGTTACCGGTCACGAAAAAAGACAAAAAGGAAAAAAAAAAAAGAGCTTTTCCACCCTCTGCTTTTCATCACGGCCCCGGGGTTTCTAGCCAGCCACTTGCATCTTAATGCGTTTCTCTATTACTTTATTTTACTGATGGGCTTGGCAGGAGGTAAAAATACCCAAGTGCTTGAATGAACAGTATCGAGTTCTACTAATCAACTTGTGGTCAACACTGAGACCATCAGCATTTCAAAACTGAGGAATTCCAGACAAAACCAAAACTTGTCTTGATGTTGGCCCGGCCAGTTCCAAAATGAGGTCATACCAATTTCATTAATCTTTTTTTTTTTTTAATAATTTTATTGAAATACAATTCACATACCACACAGTTCACCTCTTTCAAGTATACATTTCAATGTCTTTTAGTTCTCAGGGTTGTTCAACCATCATCACAATCTAATTTTAGAACATTTTCATCACCCTGAAAAGAACCCCTAAGGCCATTAGTAGTCAAGCTCTATCTCACCCCCAGCCCTCATTCCCTGGTAACCACTAATCTGCATTGTCCCTAAAGATTTGTCAATGGTGGACACTTCATGTAAATGGCATTCTGTAATATGTGATCGTTTGTCACTGGCTTCCCTCACTTAGCATGCTGTTTCCAAGGTTCATCTGCAGTGTAGCATGTATCACCACGTCCTTCCTTTTTACTGTCAAATAGTATCCCGTGGTGTAAGTACACCACACTTCGTTGTTGGACATTTAGGTGGTTTCACTTTTTGGTTATTATGAATAATGCTGCCGTGAACATTCGTGTACAAGTTTTGTGTGGACCTTAGTTTTCATTTCTCTTGGGGACATACTTAAGAGTGGAATTCTTGTGTCATATGGCACCTTAAGGAAATGCCGAACTTTTCCAAAGTAGCTGCATTTTAAATTCCCACCAGCAGAGTATGAGGGTTATAATATCTCCATATCCTCATTGGTCCTACTGTCCTTCTTCTTGCCCACAGCCACCTGAGTTGGAGGCAAGTGGTACCATGTTATGATTTCGACTTAATTTCCCTGATGACTAATAACGTCGAGCATCTTTGTGTTTATTAGCCACTTCTGTATCTTCTTTGGAGAGATACCTATTCAGATCTTTTGCCCACTTTAAAAATTGGGTTACTTATCTTTTTATTATTGTTGTTAAAAGTTCCTTACGTATTCTGGAAACAAATCCCTTATCAGATATATGATTTGCACATATTTTCTCCCATTCTGTGCATTGGCTTTTCACTTTCTTGATGGTATCATTTGCAGCATAAGAGTTTTTAACTCTTATGAATGTCGATTTATCTTTTCCTTTTGCCTATGGTTTTGGTGTCATACCGAAGAAATGGTGTCATACCATTGCCTAAATCAAGGTCATGAAGATTCATGACTGTTTTCTTCTAGGAATCTGATCGTTTCAGGTTTTACATTTAGGTCTAGAATCTGTTTTAAGCTGATTTTTGTCTATGGGGTAAGGAAGAGGTCCAACTTTATTCTTTTGCATATGTCTTTCTGAAATAATGAAAATAACTCAGACCCTTGTGAAAAATAACTAGCACAAGGCCTTGTGCTGTCAGGTTGCAACCCGAGCCCTGGCCCATACCCACCCAAGGGCACTTGAGGGCGAATGATGGGGCACCTGAGATGCCATTTTGGGAAAGATGTGCACGGAAAGCATGAAACCAAGAACCAGCAGACTGAGGGGCCAGCACTGGATTTGAATTGGTGGCATTTTGCAAGTGCCTGCTCCTCCCCTGTTTGGTAAATTGGGGGTGCTATTACACGGGGGGACACTTTGGCCTTTTAGAAAATATTGGGTATGAAGCTGTGCCTCGGTGCCCTCTTCCCAGGCAGAGCGGCGCCTGGGGGCAGCGGAGGCATGGTGCTCCCTACGTCCCAGGAGCCTTTCCAGCGTACCCGTCAGCACTGCCTCAAGTCTCCTGGAGGTGGACAGTCTCACCAGCCCCAACTCTGTTGGCATCTTCCTTCCAGGGAGGAGGAGACAGGCAGAAAGGGGGGGGGGGGGGCCAGTGGAGGAAGATGGCTGCTGAAACTCACATCACCTCAGCGTCAGCACCTCACTGTGAACCCCAGACAGGTTAAGCCAGGCTCGCAGCCCCAGAACAGCGAGTCTTTCTGACGTGCCCCAGGCTCCAGTCTCTGCCTTCGTCACGGATCTGCCCCAGCCCAGAGCTGAACAAGGAGCCAGGATGCCAGGGCTTCAGCCCTACAGAACCACAAGCTCCCCGTGTGCCCGTGGGCCTCATCCAATCTAGACCCTCCCCTGTCCCCTCCCCCCAATCTGATTTTCCACGACATCATTCTCTCAGGCAAAGCTGGGTGCTCTTTATGGGCACCAGGGCCTGTCACCTGTTGCTGAAGGGATGTCTGCACCTTCTCTTCTCCGTTTGCAGGGCATCTGGCACCTGCCCTCCCAGCTCCTGCACCCGTGTCTGTCAGGGGAGCCAGATGCTGGGGCTCATATCCAGCTCAGCCTCTGACTAGCTCTGTGAGGTTAAGCTACTTAGCCTGTTCCTGCCTCAGTTTCCCTATCTATATAATGGGGATGATTGAACTTCCTTCATAGGGTTGTTGTGAGGATTGAATGAGTTAATCATAAAGCTCTGTGAACAGTGCATACACTAAGGGTACAAACTACCACCACTTCCCGTCTCTGACTCCTGTCTGCTCTGGAAGCGTCGCCCATAGTGTCAAATCACGCCGCTGTCCTGCTCCCGTATCCCACTTTGTGAACGTGTCTGCTCTTCCTCGTGTCTCCTCTCCAGTCTCCCTGGTCTCTGGCCTCCTTCCCAGGTCTCCAGTCCATACAGGACACACAGAGGTCAGATCTGGGGCCTCAGTCTTGGTGCTTCCCCACTTATCTACAACCAACACTTCCATACCTACAAAGTTACTCTTTAGCCCATGGTTTTGAAAACCTTAAATTCTAGCTTATAGCTGTAGACAGCAGACCACACAGTGAGGTTTCCCCACGTTCTTCCCCTGCTCCATTCTCTCCATCCTCCACGGTCCACTCTTCCTTTTCCTTTTTTTTTTTTTTTTTTTTTTTTTTTTTTTTTTTGACGTCTGGCTGGTCTGGGGATTTGAACCCTTGACCTTGGTGTTATAACACCGTGCTCTAACCAACTGAGCTAACTGGCCAGCCCTTTGTCCATTCTTTAGATCTTAACTGTGGCATGGCAGATTATTTTAAATTATTTGTTTTGCATTAGTTTATAAGTGATACCTATTTGTAAACTTGGGAGATACAGAAAATACTAGAGAAAATAAAAATAAAAGTAATTAACATTTTGTTTACTAATCCTACAAGTGAAAATACACATGAACAATGACACGATTTAATACTTTAAGGAGACGTAGTTAAGAGTATTTTTCGTGACGAGTTTTAAAGAGAGAAGTTCAACATGATCACTTGACAATGATTGTAGTTTTAGTTTCTTTCACTTCAACGATCCTTTATTTGTGGCATAATGAACCAGTGTCCACTGTCCTCTTAGCCACTGACATTTCTGCATTCTGTATCACCTTCTCTCTGGACCAAGATATTTCTAGAAAAATTAGTTTTGTTGTCAAATGCTGAATTAAATTTCTAGCAGCTTCTTTATGGCAAGACTTCTCAACCTTTAATTGCTAACGTAATTACCTAAGAAGAACCGACTGTATGTAGCATCATCCAAACTTGACTATAGAACTCCACACTTAAAAAAAAGTATGTTTTAACATTTTGCTAGTAGTTAGCGTTCCCTGGAACCTCATTTAAAAAACACTGCTTTGTGCCGAACCATGCAACTTCATGCCCCACGGCCCACGCAGGGATTATGAGGCCTGGGGCTGGGCTGAGGAGCAGGTCGCGGCGGCTACTGCTCATTTCTGCGGGAACCAAGTCTGGGCTGACCTGGAACGCTGGACGCCAACGGAGCTCAGGGGTTCACGTCCCGGCGGAGCTGCCCGTTAACCGGGTGAATTTGGCCGTTTCCTCGCCTACACACTGGGGCTAAGATCCGCCTGCCAGGGTTGCTGCAAAGAATAAATATCATTTATGGAAGCACTAAGTTAAATATAAATGCTCTGGGCAAGCAATTTAAAGGTGTTTATGAGTATGGGAACAAACCCAAACATTGTGACCTTGTTACTACTGCGTCTGATCAGCTTGGCGCAGGCCTGGTGGCCCAGCATCCACACGCCTGTCAGGCCTGGTGACTCACACGCTCGCTCAGTGGGGCCTCCTGGGGGACCAGGGCGGCGCCTGCCCCCTCCGCGGGGAACCGCGGCCCCACCCCACGCAGGACGCAGCGGGTCGTCCCCGGGTGCGGCCAGAGCCAGTCCCCGGGAGCAAACACGCCGAGCTAGAGCGGGGGCGCTGCTCCTGCGAGGCTCCTCCTGTCCCCGCCACCCTCGGCCTCCGCGTCTTCATCCCGGAGGCGCGCGGCAGTGCCGGCCTCGTGACAGATCTGCAGACTCGCCGGGCAGGGGGTGTCACCCTCCCCGCCTCCAGGGGCTTGTACCTGAGTTCGGGAGACCAAACACGTGCTCTAAGTAACAGCGACGCCTTTCTCGTGCAGTCGCTGCCGTGAGGCGGGAGTGGGATCGGATCACAGCCGATGACCTTGGGCGAGCAACCGTGGGCCTGGGGCGAGGGCGTCCCAGCTCAGGCTGCCACAGCAGACCCTTAGAAACGTGCTTCTCACCGTCCTGGAGGCTGCAAGACTGACGGCGGGTGCCAGCGTGGCTGGTGGGAGGTCTCTTCCAGCTTATCTCTGCACATGGCCTTTCTTCGTGTGTTTGAGGGGGAAGGGCTCCCCCCCACTGCCTCCCCTCCCCTCCCC
>NW_007727159.1:14271-39724 GCF_000696425.1 Galeopterus variegatus | reverse complement strand
CCCCTCCCCTTTCCCTCCCCTCCCCCTCCCCCCCTTATAAGAGCTCTAATCCTATTAGATTAGAACCCCTCCCATATGACCTCATTTAACCTTAATCACCTCCTTAAAGGCCCTATCTCCAAGTCCATCACATTGGGATTAGGGCTTCACCCTATGATTGGGGCACAGGGCACATTCAGTCCATAGCAGATGGTAATGAAACCAAGGCTGTGCCTCCAGTTCCCAGGGCTCAGCTGTCTCACCTGGGTCAAGGCACAGATAACATCCTACCAAGGTCTGCTCCTGGGGCAGGGAGGCGTGGATTCGATGGACACCACTGGAATGGCAAAATGTTAGACCTCTGTGTGGAGTCTAGTTTGTCCCTTACCAAAGATGAGGAAATCACGACTCAGAATATCTTGATTGTCCAAATCTTGACTCCCTCAGAGACTAACACTTTTAAAATGTGATTTCTACAATAACCACACCCACGTAAGCTACCTTAAACTAGTTCCTGGCTGTGTATGGCCCACATTTCAGGCAGGTGTTCCCAATTGATCTGGCTTAATGGGAAGCCATGGTAGATAGATTTTTAGCAGCCCCTAAATAACTCTTGAGGCAAGGAACTCAGAGCCCAGCTATTCTCTTCATAACACTCTCCCCTTAGAAACTTCTGGAACCTCCAAGGACGGGTCCTGGGACACAGGTGGAAATTCACTTATTCTAGTCCAACATTCTTATTTTAGAGACAGGCCCAGAGAAAAGTGATTTGCCCAAGGTCAACAGGAAAGACAGGAAGTTATGGGCAAAGCCTGGAACAGTACCCAGGTGTCCACTCAAAAGACTTGAGCTTCTTCCAGCCCAGAAGATCCCAAACTCAACCAAGTGTCAGAACCACCTGCATGTTTAAAATAGAGATTTTTCAGGCACCACCCCGAAGGATTCAATTTAATAGGTCAAGAGTGGGGCCCTGGTATGGGGATTTTTAAGAAACCCTAAATGACTGGTGTGGCTGCTTTTGCTATAGGCAGGCATTAAGTTCGGAGTGTAACTGTCAAAGGCAGGGAAACGTGTCCCTGAGGCTGGAAGTCCAAGTTCTCACTGGCTTTGCAGGTCCCTCTAGTGCCAATAGCTCTACTCTTAACTCCACCGGAGCCAAAGGGCAAATCCTAGAGCTACAGGATGTATCTGAGCCCATAGCATTACTCGTTACTCATCCAGAAAGTTCTCCACACACGCACTCCTATAGGTGGAACGTGTACATAAACAAAAACAGGTGCAGACAGGCGATCCCACTAATTATCACCATCTGGATGAATAGGCTGAAGGAAGAAACCCTATGTGACGGAATTTCCCCTCTTTGTTTTCTTATTTCTGGTGGCTTAAATATTGTGTTTGGTTTAAATACAGACACGATCCGACCACAAACATTATGGGCGGAAAAGCCAACACAGCCGACTCCGAGGAGAGACTGTTGCTTTCAGGTACGAAATAAAAATAGTGCTTGCTGCGTCTCCAGGTGTTCCTGGCTCTTCTCGGCGTGTGTCGCCTCACTCCTCCAGGGGACTTCTCTGGGAAGTGAGTCTACTCCCCCCGCAGAGAGGAGTAATCGGAGGAGGGGAATTTAGAAGGCTCAAGGTCACAGAACACGGGTGATGGAGTAGAGATGAAAATCTGATGGCAGGTTTTAGCCATGACAGGTGCAGCCTTGCTTGGTTCCTAGACCCCACAGGCAGGGCTGAGACAGAGGACTGAGCTCGTGGGCTCCTGGATAAGGAACCAGGGGTGGAACTCAGGTCACTGAGCTTGTCCATGCTCTGATGATGAAAAAGGAGCTTTTGAAAGATAAAGCCCAATCCTGTGCCATGTCCTCCTCACCCCTGGATATCAGATGACTCTGTTTACATGGCTAACATGTGGGGGAGACAGTGCTGAGCCCAGCTGCCAGGACACCCCTGGGGACAGGTGTCCCTGATCCGCTGAAACCCTTTAGCACTTGGGAAGATGAGATTCTGGTCCTGAAGAGCCAGTCTTGGCAGAATGGCATAGTTTACACCTTGTTTCTGGGGCTCTGCCCCTGGCCTTTTTGCAGGTCATGACAAGCTCTCCCCACTCTGGAAGAGAGTGGAAGTAGCCTGACCTAGTCATCATGGCAGTGAGACCCACCGCCCGCTTCCCCCTTGTTCTGCAGGCAGCCGGGGGTGTTGGCAATTCCACTGTAACTTGCTGTGGGACTCGAATATGAGAAAGCTGAGGTCCCCACCTCCCCCCGACAAACCTCACAGAGCAACACCAGGCAGGGGGACACAAGGGCTGGGCCTGCTCAAGCAGGGTTCTGTGGGATCAGAGGGAGGAAGGGCCCCTGTTCTGCAGAGGGAGGCAGCTGGAGGGCGGGGGGGGGAGTGTAAACTGGCCTCTCCAGGCTTCTAGAACCAGACTCTGCAATATCTGGAACATGGCAAACCCAGGTTTTGGTTTATTTTACATTGGTATGATTCTTGCAGGGCGGTTAGATGGCATAAAGATATTGAGCTTGCTAATTTCTTTGAATCCCTTTGCTTCTGTAGGCAGGGTTGGCATTAGATGATGACCCATAAAAGTAGATACATCTCTTCCACTACTTGTCTCTTTCGAGTTAAGGCACTGGAGCCTTGTTAAAGGAAAAATGTTATCTGGCAATGTTATTAGTTGTAATGCCTTAGCTGAATTAGCAAAGCAGAGTCACTACTTCCCTACCAGGGCCCTGGGAGGATGGGATTTAAGAAAGTCCTGCTTTAACTAGGGGTGAGATGGAAGGAAGGAAACTAGGAAGGTGACATGACTGTGTGCTCCGTTCATGACATAGAAATGAAATTTGCTCGAGGACCTGGGCAGATGCTTAGCTGGGGCTGGAAGAGTCCACATCCTGTTGGTAATGCCCAGTGTCTGCCCCTTGGGTGGGCCAGGTTGCTGTGCCTATACCTGCTTATTCACCCCTGCACCTGGGCCTGCTGGGCAGAACCCTCACCGCCCCCCACAACTCGTCACCACCTCCCCGGGCCTCTCTTGCCACATCCATCTCAGTCATCAGTTCTGGCTTTTCTCATGCAGCTGAAGTCCTCTTCCCTGCAGTTGCATTGATCTTAGTCTGGATTCTCTGCCTTACTATGTGGGAAGGGGAAACATGGCTTGAGTTCTCAAGGAGTTCTGGAGTGTTTGTAAAACATGGGTGGTTTCATTCCTCGTCCTTACCCTGGGATGTGGCAGCAAAGGCTCACAGACTCCTCTCCACTTCTCCCTCCAATAAAAGAGATCAGAAAGGATGTGAGGGCAAAACTAATTTCCTGCACACCCCCCTGCACCCTGTAAAGGGTGGAGGAACTGGTCACCTTTGAGGCCATTACTCTTGATAGAGTTTTTCTACTCAGGCGTGTCCTTGGGCCTTGCTGGGATGTGTGAATTTCAGTAATCTGTATATTTTGCAAATTTACTTGATTACCTCTTCTGACATAACAAATGTAGTAAGCTGGGAAGTTGGAAGAAAAAGCATTTTTTTGGTTTGTTTTTGGCAGGGATCTGAAAACCCTTGACCTTGGTATTATCAGCACCATGCTCTCCCAAGTGAGCCAACTGGCCAGCCCCAGAAAAGGCATTTTTAAATAAGTGAAGATGCCATTGTCTGTTGAGCTGGGGTTGCAGTAGGCAGAAAAGAATGATCTGGCTAGTTCATTGGAGCAGGAAGGATTCTGGGCTGTAGTCAACCAGTACCCAAGTGGGGATGGTGGGCAATGAAGAAACACACTTATGGGATCAGGAGGACTCCACAGGCTGATGACCTGTGAAGCATCCTAGTTTATTTTAGGTTCCTTTTTATAAGCCAGTGAAAATAACAAATTGTACTGATTAAATCAGTTATGTCTGGTGCGAAGCTATTTATAGAACATCTTCAGCTGCCATGGCACTTGAAGGTTCTTAGCTAACTACTTATCAACAATATAGGGCCGGCCCGGTGGCGCACTGCTACAGTGCGCCGCTTGGGAGCGCAGCGGCGCTCTCGCCGAGGGTTCGGATCCCACATACGGACCAGTTCCCGCTCACTGGCTGAGCGAGGTGCGGGCATGACACCGAGGGTTGCGATCCCGTTGCTGGACACGAAAAAAGACAAAAAAAAAAAAAAAAGAAACAATATAAGAGCATAAATTTCTCATTTACAAAGCTGTCAGGGTCCTGGGTTCAATCAAAGGTCAGACCTCAAGAGGCGAGGGAGAAGAGGGAAGAAGGCAAAAGGGGAAGCCAGCCCTGCTGGCTTATTCCCTAGAATAGCAAGGACTTTGTCAGCTTGCTATTCATTACCTCACTCTGGGCTAACCCTAGAATTGGAGCTAATCCCTGCCCAAGTGTGCCAGTGAAGAAGACAGAGGCATAAACCACTGCTGCCCCTGACGGACCTGCCATCCCAATGCCAGCAGTGGGGATGATGAGCATGGAGACCTCTCCAGCCCCTCTCCTAGTCTCCTCTGAGACAAGAAGCTTCTACTTGCAAAAGGGCCATTCAGAGTTAGGAATGAGGTAGGTAGCTGCAGAATATTGTAGGGTTGAGTTGCACCCCCTGATACAGAGGGGGTGGGGAGATGTAGCATAAAAATTAAGCTCACCCAAAGAGAGGTCTGGCCTTCACCTTCCACTAGGCCCTTGTAATGTCCTGCCTGATGAATGTCTTTGTTTACTGGGGGACCCTGACGGTATGACTTATAATGGGGCTCTGGGCCAGGAGATATCTGCTCAACCTCTGGAGGGATTGGAGAGTGAAGGTCAGCCACATGGGAGGTCAACCATGGAGCCCCAATAAAAACTCTGGGCACCAAGGCTCAGGTGAGCTTCCCTGGTTGACCATACCCCAACCATATGTCACCTATTGTTGCTGGGAGGAGTTAATGCTGTCCAACACTCCACAGGGAGAGGACAACTGGGAGCTTCACATGTGGAATTTTCCTGGATTCTGCCTATGGACTCTTCCCTTGGCTGATTTTAATCTGTATCCTGTATCTGTAACAACCATAATTGTGAGCATAACAGTGTTCAGTGAGTTCCATGAAACTCCTGGAAATGAGTTCCA
This sequence comes from Galeopterus variegatus, assembly GCF_000696425.1. Taxonomy (NCBI): domain Eukaryota; kingdom Metazoa; phylum Chordata; class Mammalia; order Dermoptera; family Cynocephalidae; genus Galeopterus; species Galeopterus variegatus. The sequence goes on along the minus strand of NW_007727159.1, from coordinate 34,650 downwards.
TGTGTTCTTTCTAGCAAATTATCGAACCTAAGGGTAGTCTTAGGACCCCTCTGAAACCACGCAGTTGGTGTCAGAAGTGAAGCACTCTTGTGGACTGCTGTTCCTCTAATTATGTAGGTGGGTGGAATCCTTTGCCAGCAGAGTGCCTCTTAAATGATGGCTATGTGTCTAAGCTAACTGACCAAAGACAGACACACTGGACTGAACATGAAAATCAAGAAGGCAGTGCTAGACTGAAAAAAAAAAAAAAAAAGAAAAAAGAAAAGAAAAGAAAGAGAGAAACCAGTGCGGGGGACACTGGCTCTTCGCAGCAGATATCACAGCAGTCCACTGCGTGATGGGCTGTATGAGCTTCCAGTGTGCAGACTGAGTGGGCTAGGCTCCTGCAGAAGCACTTTCTGCTGCCAGGGCAAAGAGAAATTCCAAGTGAAATATGGAAGGGTAAGGTGTAGTCATGGCCCAGATGGCTCCAGAATGTTCTTGCTTGAGGAGAGCTCTGATTTCTAGGGTAAAATGGGCACAACATCTGGATGGATTAGGGCTGGAAAGGTGAGTTGGTAACAGGAAGCAGAAGAAACAGGAGTGTGTTATAAAACTGGGATTTGGGTCCTACTGTTGTCACAGTGACCTTGGGCAGGTTATTGATGTTGCTGGGTCTTTTCCTCATTTGGTGCCTTGTAGGCAGGCATTCATAGATTTGTTAGGGTGACAGAGCTAGATTCGGGGAGGATAATGGAAGAGAACGAACCTTTCGTACCTTTGCTATCAAAGGCCACGTTGAAAGTTTCACTGTAACAATCAGCGTTTTCCGGAGAAACAAATCTAGTTTTGTTGCAGTATTGAGGCAAAATTTCCTTTTTTTAGAAACCGCTGTTAAGGCCTTCAATTGATAGGATGGGGTTCATCCCCATTATGGAGACTAATGTTTTATTCAGAGTCTACTGAATTAGATGTAATCACATCTAACACATTAAATTAAAAAGTAAAAACTCACAGCAACATCTAAGCTGGCGTTTGATCAGACTGCTGGTGCCGTAGCCTGGGCAAGTGGACAGCTAAAATCAGTCATCACACTTTCTCATTTCCTGCTCGTGGCAACCACAGGAAGTAGGCGGCCCAGTGAAGAACAGCACTGAGGCTGGGTCTAGGGTGTTTCTGGGTCCATCTTCTCATGATACCATGCTGGATCTTGTAGATGGTCCCTAAGATCTCCCAGCTGGGACATTTAAACTCTTTGTAAACAAAACAACCACACGCTCTATTGTTTTCTACTGTTTCCATCCCAGAAGAGCTCTTAGTATTGGCCCTGCCCCTTTCTAAACAAGACAATGATTTGCCAGGAGCCTGGAGAGCTCATTAATAGCCAAAGACTTGGCCTTGTGTTCAGACTCTGACACTTACCAGCTACCTTTTAACCTCTAAGTCTGAATCTCCACTGAATGGTTCCGGGAAAGCAACCATTCCTTTAACAAAGTCTACTAGATATTTATGAGGTATCAGCATTATGATAAAGACTAAGAATGTAATATGGCTGAGACACAGACCTGTTTGAGTTGCTCAGTCTAGCCAATCTTGAGAAGATTATGATAAGATGAGTAAATGTTTGGAAAGTGCTTTTGATATTGTAAAATGCTAGCTCTAAGTTTTTACATGCTCACCGTAGCCACTAAATGTACAAGTTTCCCACGATCCTACAAAAATAATGTAGTTGACTTCATTGTCAGCATGGCGGTGACTAAACATTGCATGTATTCTAAGCATTTATTTGCTTAGAGGCTTAAGAAGTATATGAACTGTTTAACCACTTGTAAAATCTAAGGAAACCCAGAAGAAATGCTAATGAAAAATCTGAATTGAAACTCAACAAAGAGCTTCACCAAAGAAAGGAAAGAATGGTTTGGAATGAGGAGCATCATTTGGCAGAGCTGAATTTTTAAAATGCCACGTGCTAAGAATCAAACTTTCACTAATGGGGAAGAACACGGCATAGGAAATGTGACATCAGTGAACTTAAAGACTTCTCATGCGTTGGTGACTTGCATTCCATTTGGGAAAATGCTGTGTCTAAAGCAGACAATTTAACTAGTTGATTGGGGAGACATGGGGGCAAATTTTTGTCATCCACTCACCTATAATGTCACAGATTGTTTTCAGGAGAACTAAATTTGGGCTTTGAAACTAGCAGAATAATGTTTTTACTCTGAAATGTATGAATAAATAAAATCTATATATTAACAATGTAAAGCACTACTATTCCTTGACCTGTGATTTTAAAGATACTCTGATGGAGAGAAAAATCAGTTTAATAAATCCATGTAGGCTCTGAAATAAAAGTGAGCTGGAACAGAAAAAGAATCCCAACGGGCCTTATTCCTTGACCTGTGATTTTAAAGATACTCTGATGGGGAGAAAAATCAGTTTTATAAATCCATGTAGGCTCTGAAATAAAAGTGAGCTGGAACAGAAAAAGAATCCCAACGGGCCCCCAGAAGTATAAATTTTGGCGTACGAAGATCAAGGACAGTCTTTATTAAGGTTTTAGCACTATTTTAGAGTTTGCACCCCTGGTACTATCTAAAAAGCTAGTTAAGTCTGTTCCCTTCTAGTTAAAAAATGTCATAACTGAGCTTTTCTAAAAAAATGATTTAATAGTTAAGAACCAAAATAAGCTATGGATAAATAAGGTTTTTGTCCATATTCTGCCTCTACCTCTTTTTTCTAGGCCTCAGTTTTTTTCTTTTTTATCTGTGGAATGCACAGGTTTGAAAATGTGTAGGTTTTATGTCTTCCTGCTCTTTCAAGCTTCCTGAAATTACAGATCACTCACACAGTGAACTATCCTCAGTACCACTCAGATTGCTCAGGCAGGAGAAGCTGGGAGAATCCTGGTTGATTTCATGTCCAGCTTTGCCTGGAACTGAAGCTTTGTGGCCTCCTCGTGCCTGGCCTGGTGTGGCAGGGAAGGACAGCAGCATTCTGGGGCCAGGCAAGGTCCACGGGCTCACTTCCATCTCTTGCAAGTGTCTGAGACAAACATTTGGTGAGGAGGCGGGGGTGTGCGTCAAGGGGGTTGCCATGGCAACCCCTGAACTGCAAGTGCTCCAGACCCGTTCACTGCCCCCTCTGGCCTCTTGTTGCTCCTAGAGCTCTTCTCCGATGGGAGGGGAACAAATATCAGGAGCTCCCTGGGGATATGAGTGTGTTCCCACAAACCATCCTGCAGCCGCCAGCTTGACCGTGGCTTCTTACAGAGGAGGGGCCCAGTGCCAAGACACCACGTAGCACATCTAGGCACACTGCACCCCAGAAACAGCTTGGCTGTGCCTCTCAGGTCTTCAAGACCCGACTTTAAGCCCCACCGCTCCCTGCCTCTGAGCCCCCACGGCATGCGGGTCAGTACTGATGTGCCTTACGTGTGTGTGTTCATAAGGTCTCTCAGCTGCTGAAGCCCCACGTCGACAGAACAGTGAGCCTTTGCACAAATTGTTGATATGATAAACAGTGTGTGTAACTGTGTGTCAGTAGCACAGGAAGAATTTGCTGGAGTGGGCAGAGATCTGTGCTCAGGTATAAGCTGTGGATAAACAAGGGAAGACGAGGTCAGAGTGGGAACCGCCCGGAGGAGCCAGGCAGCTGAAGGACAGAGAAGGGGGTGACAAGTAGGGAAGGGGAGGAACACAGGGGAAGGGATGGGAGGGGAAGGGGCAGTGGGGAGAGAGAGAAAGAGAGAGAGAGAGATTGATTTGGAGGATAAAGGATTAGCTGGTGTTCTGAAAGAGAGTTAAGAAAACTAGAGGTAAGAACAGGTACAATTTAATTAGGGAAAAACTAAGTGTACATGACCCTTCCTAGTGACAGTAGGAAGTGGTGTTAGTCTCAGTTCCTGAGCATTGGGGTCTCCAGTGCGGTGGCTGCAGAGGGCCTGGTGCAAAGGTAACCTTCCTCTGTTCCCCCCGGGGCCCCATAGAGCCCTAGAGCTGCCACTGACCAGCCCCTGTCTGCTGTCCCTGATGGCTGAAGGGACTGATGACAGCGTTCTGTAGCCTCTGCTCCAGCCCTTGACTTTGAGGTAGTTCACAAACAAATCCTCAGAATGTCCTTAACTGCTCCTGTGCTTCTCAACCTCAAGCCCGTCCACACTCCCCTGCCACTGAGCTGTCAATGCAAGCAGCTGTCGGGACGGGGTATTTGCACACATGGGCGTTCATTGGAGTTTGGTGTGCGTGGCAGAGCTGATGCCAGATTGGGCTTCGTCCTCTTCCATCCTGTTCTCTCAGCTTTTTCCTCAGACTCCCTGGCTTGGAAGAGAGCTCTGGCAAGAACCTACACGTATGATATGAAAACAAGATTCTGTGTACGCTATATATAGTTGTGCACAGGTGTTACATAAGAAGTACATGTGTTATGAGTGTAGAGGGCGGTCAGAGGACCCAGATGCATAAATCTATTTTTTCACAGCTATGTGCATCTGTTTGCAAATGACCCTGTGGTCCCGGCCCTAGTCCAGAGAATTACTTAGGACCGTTCAAAATGAACCATACTTGTCAACATGTTCAGAAAGCAGTAAATAAAAAAAGAAAATGTCAAGTTGCTTCCAAATTGATCTAAGTCGGATTTTTAAAAAAATGTACCCAATGAAAGTTTATTTATGAGATGGTTTCTATTATTTTATACTCAAAAACCTTTAATGGCATCCCATTACGTGTGGTGAAAAAATATAGATTCTGGCTCGTCCTTTAAGGTGTTCCACAGTCTGGACTGAGTACTATTCATCTCTAAGACGGTGCCTTCCATTGCTCACACCATAGAACTTATTTTTGGTTGTATGCTTTTGACCATATAAAACAATTTCTTGGACAAATATAATTAACATGCACAATCAGCTTGCAAATGGCCCAAAGCTGGGAGGAATAATGAATTTATTTATTCAATGATTATTGAACACCTAGGCTGGGCTGGGCTTGGTTCTAGCACTGGGGATAGAGCCAACGAGGAAGCAAAGCCCCGCTCTCCTGGAGAGCTTGCCTGCTGGTGGGGAGAGAGAGCCACGTGGCAGTGGGGTGAGCACTAAGAAGGGGCAGCGAGCAGCTTGTGCTGGGCAGCATTGCTGGCCTGAGAAAGGCGGCCTCTCTGACCTGGTGCTCTTTGAGTGAAAACCTGTGTAAAATGAAGGGCCGCCCTATTGGGATTCAGAATGGCATTTTATGCAGCAGGAATGGCAAATGCAAGGACCCTGAGGCAGGTGTGTGCTCAGAGTGTTTGGTGTGGAGGCTGGTGTGGCTGTGGTGGAGTGAGCAGAGGCAAGGACAGAAGGAGGTGCCATCAGAGAGGTAGCTAAGGCCAGATCGTGCACAGCATCCTGGCCAGGGTAATGACTTTGGATTTTACTCTGAGTGACACGAGAAGCCACTGGAAGGTTTTGAGGTATGATTGACTTATGCCTTAAATAATTATTCTGGTTGTCATATGCAGAACAGGCTACTATGAGGGTCAAGGGTAAAAGTTGGGAGAACACCGAGGAGATTATTCGAATAGTCTAGGTTCAGGGACAGTGGTTCAGACTAGGTGTGAACGATGGAAGTGGAAAACATGGTAGGATTCTGCTCATACTTTGAAGGTAGCGTTGCAAGGATCTGCTGGTCAATCAGAGGAGGGATGTGAGGGGGAGTCAGTGATTCAGGGATGTTGGACTAAGCCTTCAGGAAAATGGACAATAGAGTCACTATTTATTGAGACAGGGGGAGTTTGGGAAGGAGTGGGAGTGGAGGCAGAAAACCCAGGGCTCTATTTCGGGCAGGTTAAATTTAGGATACTGTGATGTTATTAATATATTTAGTGGGCAGCTGGATATATGAGTCTGAAATTCAGAAGAGAAATTAGGACTTGAGGAATAATGTTGGAAGTTGTCCAGGTGACTTTAGAGAGCGAGGCTAGAGAGACGAGGAGGTCCAAGGACCCAGCAAAGACTGAGAAGGAGCAGCCGGTGGGATAGGAGGAAAACGGAGGGGCGCTTCCTCTGAGACCAAGAAAAGAAAGCATTCCCAGGAGGACAGAGGATCAACTATGTCAGATGTCGCTGATACATCAAGTAAGATGAAATTTGAGAACTGACCATTGAATTTTACAATACAGAGGTCATTGGTGGCACTGATAAAAGCAACTTCAGTTGAGTGGTATAGTCGAAAGCCTGATTATAGCAGGTGTTATGATTGAAAGTTGAAGCCCTAATCCCCACGTGATGGCATTTGGAGGTGGGGCCTTTGCCTGTCTCTCCCACCCCCGCGTACACACGTGCAGAGGAAAGGCCATGTGAGGACACAGAGAGAAGGTGACCATCTACAAGCCAGGAAGAGAGCCCTTACCAGAATTTGGAGGGAGCCAGCATCTTGATCTGAGACCTCCATCCTCCACAACTGTGAGAAAATGGATTTCTGTTGTTTAAGCCACCCTGTCCGTGGCATTTTGCTGTGGCAGACTGAGCAGACTAATACAGTGGCTAAGAGGGGACGGACAGAAAGTGGTAACAGCTAGAATGGACAGATTTTGCCAGTAGAGTGAGCAGGGAAATTAGGAGTAAACATTGCTATATAGGATTTAGGTTTAGAAAGTTCCCAATAGGCCAACACTATTATGGTCAATTTAGTAGGAACCCACACATGGGTTCAAATGGGCAACTTCTCGTGTACAGGGTTTGAAGATGTGACTTCACAGTGGTTTAGGAGAAAAGTCCTGGGATTTATGACCCTCAGTGCCATGTGAATCTCTACATGATGGGGATGTCAAAAAAGCGCCACACTAACACTGACTTTGCCGTCAATTTAGTAGGAACCCACACATGGGTTCAAATGGGCAACTTCTCATGTACAGGGTTTGAAGATGTGACTTCACAGTGGTTTAGGAGAAAAGTCCTGGGATTTATGACCCTCAATGCCATGTGAATCTCTACATGATGGGGATGTCAAAAAAGCGCCACACTAACACTGACTTTGCCATGTTTATGGAATAAGCAGAGCATGCAGACGTTTTGAGAGCCCCCAGCTAAACTGGGCTTCCAGTGCCAGAGTGGCCAGCCAGCCTGTCCTATGGGAAATGAAGGGGAGCTGACGTGGCTGTTCACAGTGTGTCTTTCACAGGACACTTCTACTGCAGGACACTTCTATTACGTGGTGGTTAAATGCCTAGTCATCCAACCGACAACCAGGGGATCCCTCGCACAGGAAACTCACTTATCCTGGCAGACACCCTGTGGCTCTTGTCTGACCTGAGTCTAGCTTCTGCCTGCCTGGCCATGGCTCTGGCACTAGGAGCTGGACCTTGTGTCCCCTCCGTGTCCTGGGGAAAACCCAGCCTGGGGCAGCCCCTGCATCTTCAGATGAAAGGTGCAAATTCAATCCACCACCACGACAGGAAACAAGTTCAAAGATCTTTGCTTACGGATCCTGGGCAGGGAGGGCGCAATGAGTCGGGAGGGTGGTCCTCTGTCCTTGTCTCCATCCCTGGGTCACCTGAGGCAGGAATGAAGAGTCAGAGAGAGAGAGAGAACCTGCGGAAAGCATATATAAGGGTGTGGGCCACTTTAAGTTTACGGGCAGATGCCTCAATGGCCCCTTTAAAGGAATCCGTGGGCAAGTGGGAGCCCAGTCTGCCAGGCTGGAGAGATGCCTCTGAGTGTTTAACTGTGGCCACCGGCCAGAGCCATGTGGGTGTGGTGGGAACTGGAACCTGTGTCAAGGGCGACTGAGCCCTGCTTCTGGTATGAGAAAGTGAAACCTGCATTCAGAATGGATGCCAAGGCAACATAAAAGTGTAAGAGCCCACTGCACTGGGCCGATGGAAGTGTGGCCTCCTCGAGCTGCACCCACCCGAACAGGTGGGCATGTTTCTTTCCTGAGCCCCATGCTTGCAAAAGAGGGATAAACTAGAGGGCTTTGGGGGAGATTTCCAAATAGTGAAAATCTGTCAAAGAATGAAAGGTGTTCAGTGTGGGGAAGACCTGGGAGGGAGAGATCAGCCTTCAGCCATGGGAGGGCCAGCATGTGGGAGAGTGCCACCACGTGGGACAGTGCTGCCACGTGAGGGCTGCCACGTGAGCGCCGCCACGTGGGAGAGTGCCGCCACGTGGGAGAGCGCCATCCTCACTTTTATAGCTGGAGGTGGGAAGCTAAGGGGAAGGGACAGTGCTGCCACGTGAGGGCTGCCACGTGAGCGCCGCCACGTGGGAGAGCGCCATCCTCACTTTTATAGCTGGAGGTGGGAAGCTAAGGGGAAGTGTTTCAGCTCTCTGTCCTGTGGAACAAACCACTCACATGCAGTGGTTTGAAACACCAACTTCTTATTCTCATTGGGAGGGTGGCTGGGTGGTTCTGCTGCTGGTTTTGCTTGGGCTGATATGACTGCACTCCAAAAGCAGGTTGGCCAGGCTCTGGGCTCAGCCCAGTCCCTCAGGCCGTGTGGCCTTTCATCCTCAAGGAGGCAAACTTGGCCTTCCTCGTCTGGTGATGGCAGTGACCCCAGACAGTGAGCCCAAGGCACAGGACACAGGACTCACAAATTGGCCAGAGTGAGTCATATGGCCAAGCCCAGGGTCAAGGTTGGAGAAGACAACATAAGGGTGTGGGTTCCAGAGATATGGTTCATTGGGGGTCTTTAGTGTAAAAATCTACCACTGGTAGATTTTCACTCGGTAGGAGAGAGAACTTTTCACTCGGTAGGAGAGAGAACTTTTCAATAACTATAGCCATGCAGTTAGCGGCCTTATGAAAGTGTTGGCTCCCTGGGGTGGAGATATTCCAACTCTATCTCCTTCCTGTGTTCATTCTTCCATTCATGTAAACATTTGGTTAAATGCCTCCAATGTGCAAGTCACTGGGTTATGTACTGTGGGGGATAAAAGATGGATGCAATAAAGTCTGTGAACATATGACTTTTATAGAATACGGGGCAAAATTTTTTTAAAAAAGGAGTCATTGAGAGAGAAACAGATAAAGTTCAGCAGAAAGCAGACAAGGGAGAGAACTTCTGGCTGGAGTTGGTGTGGAGGACAGAGGAGGCCATTAGAGCCTTCACAGAAAAGAAAACTTTTAGCACAGGGAAGGAAAATAAACAAAGAGTATTTAATGAGCTCTCTTCTGCTCCAGGCACAGTAAAAGGCTCTGTGGGAATGTTTTTACCCTTTAGTCTTTATGGCAACTGAACCATTCCCGTTTAACAAATGAGAACACTTACATAGGAATTGTCAGCTCTAGGATTTGAGTCTTGATCTGGCAGATCCAGAGTCTGAATTTTTCACAGGGAGCAGGGTCGCCTCCATAAATTACCATGTATCTTGCAATTCAAAAATTTTAAAGAACTTTACATGCAAAAGCTCATTGAAGCTGACAACGAATATGAAGAAAATATTATCCTCATTTTATAGATGAAGAAACTTAGGCCCAGAAACACTGAATCAGACAAATATGAGCCTTTTGTGTTAACTCTTCTCTCTGCCTGCGATGCTGTTTCCCACGACTATGTGGCAGTCTCCTTCCCGTCATTCAGATCTCAGCTTGATGTCACCTGCTCAGAAAAGGCTTTTCTGATCACCAGGTCTATGGTGCCTTCCAAGTCTTTGGCTCTCACACCATCCTGTTTAAATTCTTTTCGTAGCTCTTGTCACTGTTTGGAAGATTTATGTTTTTTTTTTTTTTTTTCAACTTCCTTAATTGCTGATTGTCAATTATTTCCCCCACTAGAAAGTAAACTCTGTGAGAACAGGATTGTTTTTTATTTTTCCTCCATTTTTCAATGCTTGGCTTGGTTTTATTTTAATCCCACAAATCAGACACATACATTATCCTTTCTATAGTCATGTTTATTTTTATTTACATACAGGATTTGCTATTTTTATTGCTTAATAGTCCTTCTTGTATTTTGTCATTATTTTTTTCTGGAATCATTTTTCTTCTTGTTAAGGTACATCCTTTAGTTCAGACTTTCCTTTTGTGAAGGTCTGTGGTACTGAACTGTTTTTTATGTCTGAAAATAGCTTTATTTTCCCTTGTTCTTGAAATGTAGTTGTCATACGTATATTCAATACAGTTCTAAGTTGATGGTGATTTTCTCTCAGCATTTTGAAGATATCATTCTAGTACCTTCTAATCGTCATTGTTGCTGTTGAGGTCAGCTGTCTCTAGGCATTGTAACCACTGTTCCTTGATCAGTGTTCTTTCCTCTTTTCTTTCTCTCTCTCTGCACCCCCACTTCTTTCCTTCTTTCCTTCTTTCCAGAGAGGACTCAGGCTGTTTCTAAGATCTTTTTGACTTTGGTTTTCTTTAATTTCATTATAATTCATCTTGCTTGAAATTGGTTGGATTCCCTGAAATGGAGAGGTGGTGTCAACTCTGAAAACTTCTAAGCCATTATCTTTTTAAATATGTCTTCTTCCTCTTTCTCTCTATTTGCATCTTCTGGAACCCCAATTATACTTATGTTGCATCTTCTGAATTTTTCCTCTTGTCTCTTAACCTCTTATTTATTTTTTTCACCTTTTTCTCTTTGGTGCATTCTGGATAACTTTTTGGTTTTATCCTCCAGTTTACTAGGTACACTTTTGTTATGTCTAATATAATGTTTAACCCAGGTGATGAATTATAAATTTAATTTATTATAATTTTCATTTCAAGAAGTTATATTTGGTTATTTAAAATAGGTTTGTTAAAAAAAAGATAAGTAAATAAAATAGGTTTGTTTACATGAGTATTGATAGTCAACTCTGTACCCCACAAATATGTATTATCAATTATGTTTCAGTTAAAAAAAGCAAAAAAAAAAAAAAAAAGGAAAAAGGTTTGTTCAACTTTGACAATCTCTTGCTCCTTTGTAATACTATAAATTCCCTTTTATTTTTAAAACTATATTAAACCTACTTACTGAAAAATATTTATCTGGTAATTTAACATCTGCAGGATTTGTGGCTTTGATTCTGTAATTTATTGTTTCTGCCGATTCCTACTCATGTTGGCTTATATTCCCATGTGTGTAGTGATTTTACTCTTTATTTGTGAAAATTACAGGAGGCCTAAGTTGAAGGTCCACTCCTCAGAAAGAATTTGTTTTGTTTCTGCCAAGTGTTTAGAAGACTATCAGTATGGGACCACTTTAAATTTGGAGTTTTTTCTTTATTTTTTTTTCCTCCTGGCCCCTCAGATGGTGTGAATTCCAGTTTTGAATCCTTATAAATATTAGCTTCTGATAGGAAATATTAGGACAGGCTTTTTCTTCCTGCTGTCTTCCTACTCTAAGGGCCAAGTCTGAACCAGACAAATCTGTGGGACCACTGAGATGTCATCCCATAGAAGTTTCAGCTAATAAGAGTCCCATTCTGCTTGGGTCCCAGGATTTTTTCTCTAGTCTCTTATGTGTACAGTTCTGTAAGCCACTAGGAAATTCATGAATTTTCTAAAGGAAAAATGCCTCTGTAACTTACTTATCCCCATTGAATTTCACTCACTCATATTTATTTCTCTGATTATTTTCTTTATTCTCCTGCTAGCTCAGCCGTAATCTAAAAATATGCTTTATGTTTTACCCAGCATTTTTAGATGTTCTATACTGGGAAGGTGTTCTCTCCTCATTTAGTCCAACATATTGCCAGAAGCAAAAGCACCTATTTTTTTCCCCACACTGCACCCCTTTGCTTCTGAGCTTGATGAACACTTGTCAGAGATACAACAAAAGTCATTTTTGTTTTGAGCAATGTTACCAGGATCCTGTTCCTCTGATGTTAAAAATATTTTCCTCTTTTTTTTCATTCCCTCTAACCATAAAGAAGAGCAAGAGTCTTGGTATAAAATGAAAGGACAACGTGGCTGAAACACAAGAAGGAATGGAAAAAAGGTATAAGAATGAGTTGGAGATATAAACCTGAAGGCATGAGGGACTATTATGGGGAGCTGGTTTTTATTCTAAGTCAAAGGGACACCATTGAAAGGTGTTAAACAGGAAAGGAATGTGAAATACTTTTATTTAAAAATACAAACATCGATAATGTTGTTGGAGAGCAGAAGTGGGAAAAGAGAGAACTGTTAGGAGGCTATTGCAGTTGTCCAGATGAGAAATGGAGGTAGATGAAGTAGCATGACAGCTAGGGTATGTGAAAATGTAGATGAATATATTACCTATTATCGTGTGATTAATTAATCCCAAATTTAGTGGTCTGAAACAAAAACAATTGTACCACACAGTTTCTGAGGATTAGGAATCTAGGAGCAACTTCACTTGGCGTTTCTGGATCAGGGTCTCACATGAGGTTACATTCAATCTGCTGGCTGGGGCTGCAGTCATCTCAAGGCTAAACTGGGCTGAAGAATCCACTTCCAAGCTCACTCGTGAGGAAGGCTCGGTTCCTTGCTGGCTGTTGGCCAGAGGCTTCAGTTCCCTACCACATGAGCCTCTCCAAGGACTGTTCACAACATGGCAGTTTGCAGCTTGTTTTCCTCAGAGTAACAGTGTGTTAGTTGTGTGTGTGTGTGTGTGTGTGTATACGTTTATGCATACATATACATGTATATGGGGAAGCAAGATGGGGAGGGGAGAGAGAAAGCACGCAAGACAGAAGTCAAGTCAGTCTTTTTATAACCTAAGCTCTGAAGTGACATACCATCAATTCTGCCATATGTTCTTAGTCATAAAGACTGATCCTTGTACAGTGTGGGAGGGGACTACACAAGGGTATGAATACCAGGAAGGGATCATTGGGGGCCATCTCGGAAGCTGCCTTCCATAGTGGGTATGAGATCTACTTTGGTTGAAGAACAAATAAGACTTTACTAATGAGTTTGATGTGGTATAATGAGGAAAAAGGAGAAATCTAGCATGGCCTCTAGGTTTTTGGTTACTTTGGTTGAAGAACAAATAAGACTTTACTAGTGAGTTTGATGTGGTATAATGAGGAAAAAGGAGAAATCTAGCATGGCCTCTAGGTTTTTGGTTTGAACTACTAACTATAATGGGCCCACTGGAAGAGAAACATGTTGGAGGTGGAAAAAAATCAAGAGTTCTGTTTTCAACTTCTGAAGTTTGGGATGCCTTTTAGATATCCAAGTGGACATGTCAAGTAAGCAGTTTGAATGAATGATTTTGGAGCTCAGGGCAGAGTTCAAATAGGAGGTTAAATTTGGGAATCATTGCCTATAGATAGAATTTAAAACCTAGAAACTAGGTGAGATCACTTAGTTGTAGTCATTCTCAACCCTAGTTGCCTATTAGAATACCTGGAAAAAATCTTTTTAAATTTCACACCAGGCCATTCTCCAAATTAATTAAATTGATATCTCTGGGGGTTGCACCCAGCCACTGAGATTTTTCAAGGTCCCTAGTGATTCCAATGTGAAGTCAAGTTTGAGAATCACTGACAAGGGAGAAGATGCCAATGAGAAGAGATGGGAGCCCGGGATTGCTTCCCATGTGTAAAGGTAGAGAGCAGCACAGTGTTCCAGAGAGAGAAACTTATGGTGTAAGGCACAGCTTTTGCAGTTCCTGGGAACTAGTTGATCTTGTGGTTAGTATTCTCTTGAAGTGTTGACCAACTGGAGAGAACAGTGTGTGCATTCCACGTGCAGTGGCTGTCATCTGTGGCCAACGTAGAGCATAGGACAACTTTGGAATTTCAAAATGTAAAAAGTTGAATATACTGATTCAATTTTGTTATGCAATCAGACTTAATTAGAGCCCTAGTATTTACGAAATATTCCTCTGGCCTTTTTAATTAGGGATAAATGTTAAGTAAATTTGAGTCTGACACTCTGTGACAGTGGATGTTTCTGTGCAAAGATGTGGCTGGATTCCAGCTGGAAGCTCCTGGAGTCAGGCTGCAGAAGGGAAAAGAGTAAGTGTCCAGCCCGGTTTAACTTCAAGTCAACAACAGCATGCCAGTTTTTGCATGCAGAAAGATCTCGAGCAATCCATTAAGTAGGTACGTGGAGATATTTTTCCATCTGTGGGCATTTGTGCATTGAGAGACTCATTTTCTAATACTGAGGCTTCCATCTGTTCCTCCCCTACCCTAAACTTTTGCAGACCGTTGTACCAAGTGAGCTAAAAGATCAATGACTTACAGCTGTGTTCTCAACCTGCTTCCTGAGACACTGAAACTGTGACCTTGATCTCATTTATTCATTTTCCATGACTCTTGACCAACAAATGAAACAGGTCAAATTTATAACTATGGAGTCCTTGGGAAGTTTATAGCATATTCCCTCAGCCCATACCTGCACTTGACCAGGTTCTTTTAAAAACTATCAATTTGTCTATGTTTATGATTATTAGGAGCATTAAAGGAACTCACAAATGCTCTGTAGTTGGAGTCTAAAGACCTGGGTTCAAGATTTAGTCCTACTACTTATTGGCTATAAGCCCTAGGGCAAGCCAGTTAGTATTACTAAGCCTGTTTCTTCCTCCGGTAATAGGGAGATGATCCCTGTCTTGCCTCTTTCCTGAGCTCATTGTCTACATTGATGGGATCACTTACTTTGATGTGTGTAGAGGAATATGTGTATGTAAACGGCCTTTTTTTTGCTGATGTAAAGACTTGCTATCTTCACCATACCCCTGTTCTGGGTATATGCACAAGCCATTCACCTGCTGTGAACATCTGCTTCCTCACTTTCTCATCATCAGGTCTTTCCTTTCCTCCAAATCTCATGGCACAAACCTCATATTTCTTCAGTAAGTCCTCCTTGATTAACTCCATCTCACTTCTATCTTTCTTTATGTTTTTCTCTAATTCCAGAATGTGATGCTGTTTTTAAATTAAGTACCATTTACTCTTGTGTTTCTCTGTCGATATCTTATTTTGTTGCAAGTGTTCATTCTGGATCTGCATTAAATTCTAAGCTTTCAGAGGACAGTGACTGGGGATTTTCCTCCAGGTTTGTAGCACACATCAACGTGAAAGTTGTATCCATCAGTGTGGATCACTAACTTCTTTTTACATCCAATGTGTAACTCCTCACTGATCTTCACAAATCAGCATCACCCAGAAAGCAATCAAGCTTGGGATGTTTGTAGACATTTTTCTGCATGTATAGCTCAGTCTTCCCCTCGTTAAAGCAATTCCCAGCTCTCAGAGTTTTATTGATGACTGAGTATCAGCCAGCGAGAGAGTGAATAGAAACATTCTTATTTATTTATTTATTTTGCTTTTTATTAGCAGGAGCATATCTTCATCAGCACACTCCACTGAGATTTCAACATCACTATCCTTCCTTCCTTTTTCTTTCAAATTGTTCCAAGCCCAGTGGCATTCAAAAGGATGAGTCATTGTCTAGATGTGGAAGCTATCATTCTGTGTGAGCAACTGTGCGTGCTTGGGCGCTATTCCAGCTCATGATGGCAAGCCTGGCTCTGACCTTGCAGGGGAGGGGATTCTGAAAATGATCCTCCGGGAGTTTGCAAGTGGCATAAATCATGATTTGATATTTTTGGAACCCCCATGGGGACAAGAGGACTGAAGCTGATGCTTTGGGAATTTACATAGTGAGCATACATCATAGACTTCTGTGATAGAGTAAAAATAACACCATTCTCAGGGACAGGAGACCTGAGTTGCAGTTTTGCTCTTTCACTAACTAGTTGTGTGACCTTGGGCAAGCCATGTTACCCCTCCAGGCCTCAGAGAGGAAGCAGGTTAAACTGGATCATTTAAAGTTAGTTTCCTTAAAGCCCCGAGAGTCTACTGAAAGTTATGTGATAATGCTGACCCAATCAACAAGAACTTTATAATTTTTTGTCGGTCTCCTAATATTTCTGCTATTCTGGACAGGTGGTGGGGGGTGGGGGACTATTCTAGGGTAACTTTCTGGATGTCTAATAGATACATATGTGACAAGTGGTGAAAGGAGATCAGAAACCAGAGGTGGAAATGGGGAAAGAGATGGAAGAAACCTAGAAAAGAGGCTGCTCTTGTGTTTTCCTCCATACTGCCATTCTTTTGGCCTAGTTGTAGATTTCTGGCCACTCCCAAGGGATCCAGGGTGATTACTGACATCATTCAAGACACAGGGTGTGAATCTGCTTCAGCCTCAATTCAGGGCTGGGGTGATCTCCCAGATCACTCAATTTCAGGGCCAAATGTTTATAGGGATCCTGTCTACTCTGAGGCTGAACCTCCTTTCCTGGGACACCTAGGTGTTGAACCCTAGTCTTAGGTTGTGGCTTTCCTCTTAGTACTTGCCACGTTAGTGTTTTTTAAACCAGTGTTCTAAAAGAAGTGTTTCATGACCAAACCAGACTGGGAAATACACTGGGTTAAATGAAATCAAACAGATTTCCACATTGCAAGATTTCTTAGAGTATTTTATTGCTAAATGTGCATTACTAACATTTAAGAGCAGACTGTAATATGCATCATTTCCAAAAATTATTTGACAATAAAAAACCCTCACCTCTATCTATCTATCTATCTATCTATCTATCTATCTATCTATCTATCTATCATCTATGAGACTTCTGATAAACCTCTGAGAAGCAGCTTTTTGTGAAATTCTGCTCTAAGTGGATGGCTCTCTAGAATATTCCACTTCAAACCTCGTCTCTTTGGGAGGTCAATTCTGATTAAATTTGGGAAGACGCATGAGTCAGGGCTGACAATGCCATTCCTGGCACCATTTCTCTTTAATTAAAACCTGAAAACCAAGACAGGAGATCAGACAAAGTCTCTCAGTAAAGGCTATGTGAGTCAGCTGTTCAATTAGGGATCCTACATCCATATGACCTTCAAAGCCCCAGAGGTCTTCCAGGGGAGCCCTGAGTCAGAAGCTATTTCATCTACTCCATCCCCCATCATAACCCCCTCCTTGCCCACCCCAGGCCCTGTCTGAGATATCAGTCACTTCCAAGCGTATGTCTGAATGCCTTGAGTGATAGGAAGCTTCTTGCAGTCCAGTACATCTTTCAATGGCTCTGTTTAATGAACACCTTGCTGTGGTCAACTGCTCAATAAAAATTTCGCTCCCTAGGAGCGAGATTCTTTTCCCACTTATTGATTAACAGATGTTTATTGAGCATTTACAGAGAGTAAGAAATAAGGAGAGATCAAAGACGTGCAACAGTCTTATGCCCTCAGGAAGCAGTGGAAGTCATGTGCACAAGTAAATACCAGGACACTTATGACTGGAGGCAAGAAAGTGCTGTGAGTGATCAGAGAAGAAAGAAACCAATTTCTGCTGGGGTCCCCAGAGAAGTTTCAAAGAGGGCGTGGCCTTTGAACCATGTCTTGGGTTGGTTAAGCAATTGGGGGTGGTGGTTAAGGAAGGGCATTATAGGTAGTAGGAGTGGCCATGGGAGAAAAGTTGGGAAGGACCGTGGGCAGGTTCCCAGGAGTATACGCACATGAGTTGGGGATTTGGGGTGATAAGCAACAGGCACTAAGTAGCAAAAATCCAAAGAGGATTTATTGGAAGAATACAAGGGTTTCTGCCAGGACAGGGCAGTGCTGGGGACTCCCACAGAAGCTGCTCATGGAGTTCCTCTTCCAGTTCCTCTGTCCCTGCATATCTCTGAACAACGTAAAAGTTCCCAGGAGAGAGAGCACAGATTGCCGAGCTGGGGTCATGACTCCACCTCTAGGGCCTGTTGCAAAAATAAGGGGAGGAAAGGGCTGGCCAGTTAACTCATCTGGTTAGAGTACAGCCATGTAATACCAAGGTAGGGTGTTTGGATCCCTGTAACAGCTAGCAGCAAAAGAAAAAAGGGTGGGGAGTGTTATAATGGAACATTTGAAAAGTGCTTAGAACAATGCCAGGGATATAATAAGCACTATGTAAGTGTTTGCTAAATAATAAAATGTGAAGTATGTAAATTATGCAGGATGGTAAAAGCACTACTACCCTGGAAAGCATCTTATGGAAGATCAGTCTGGAAGAGTAAGTTGGGCCACCCTTGGAGAATCTTGGATGCAGGATAAGGTGTGTGTGGAGCAGGGGGCAAGGGGAAGGCAAAGAAGGCTTCAAGCATAGAGCAAAAGGGTCAAGGCAGCAAGATTCTGTGAGGGGCAGTGTGCGGGATGGACTGACAACCGGGATCAGTAGGGCTGCTGAGGTGTCCTGGAAGGAAGGGCCGGGGATGAGATCACAGGTGGCTGTAGGAATGGTTTGAATGGACGTGGAGGGTGATTTTCTCTAACTCTCTACATGGCACTGTATGCATCTCCTTACTGGACAAGGATCTTCCTGCTTCCCAGTAGTCTGACTATTTTAAACCTCAGAGCTGTCTGGCCTGGCTTCTGCATCAACCACAAATTGTCTGTGGAGCGAAGGTGCATGAGGATGCTTAGCAGCTGTGTCTTTTGGACGGGAGAGGGAGGTGCTGCTGCTGGTGAGCAGGAGTGGACATTGTGGGGTTCCTGGGGCAGAGCTTCCAAAGTGCCAGTCCACAGGCAGGTGCCAAGAGACAGGCGGCAAAGTTTCCCTCCTTCTCAGTGAAAAAAGTGGTGTAAGGTTAGCAACCGTCCTTGCTTCCGAAGGGCCATCCTTAGCTCTGAAATGGTGGCCTTGCTTTTCTTGTAGATGTGTTGAAATGTCCTCCCTCCCCTGCTTCTAACTACCTGCCTCATCCTCCCCTCTTCTCACTTTTTATGATGGTAAAAATGGATGGTAGTCGTTATTTCCCCTAAATGTCCTAATTTAGCAAAATAAGGAATTGGCAACCCTGATTTTTAAATTTTATAAGTCTATAAATTTCAAAAGTTTGGGCTAAACTAATGGCAGCCTCGATATCCAGTTGTATCTTTCCTCTCTACCCATATCTATGGAAATGACAAAAGAAATAGAAAAATATCATAAAGGCTAAAAAGACTTGGGAGGGGTGCTACTAAGAGATCAGAAGAGTGAGGAATTTCTGAAACCTACAGGTTAATTAATGCATGAGCAGGCAATACAAAAAGAAATACAAAGACCAACAGAAGCATGAAGAGATGCTCAGTTCTCCTAATAATTAAATGCAAGTCAAGAAATAATGGGATACCATTTTTTGTCTTAAATTGGCACACCTTTTGCAAATTTCATAAAAATGCAGTGTCCTGTGTGTTGAGGATATGGAGAAACTGTCCTTTTCATAGAATGATTTCTTGTATATAATTCAGTTACAAACTTTGAAGGGAAATTAGGCAATGTCTGTCAAATAAACATACATAACACATTCTCTAATTCAACAATTCTACTCTCTTAACTGACCTCTGATTAACCAACTCCCCAATGCTACCCATTTTTTCAGTAACAGATACTGACAGATGTCAATAACACACTGAGTGCTCAAGGCTGCACCGTAGTATCCCTACCAGTTGAGTTGCATGCCTTTCAAGAGTCTACTCTGTTTATTTCCAAACCGGTTTGTGTCTGTGGCACTTGGTGATCTTGTATTTTAATTAAAATTATGTGAATCTTTGAAATATGAGTGGGAAAGGAATTTTTTTCTTTGTTTTGTTTTTTATTATGAATACCATGTCAAATACATCTTTGTAGAGAGAAAAATAAACACTTGATGTTAAATGTGTGTTAAATGTGTCCCCCAAAAGTTCACGTACTGGAAACTTGACCCCCATTATGAACAGTGTTAAGAGGGTTGGAAATCCAATTATGGTGTTTGAAAGGTGGGGCCTTTAAGAGGTGATTAGATTGTGAAGACTGTGCCCTTGTGAGTGGATGGATCCAGTCATGGAGTAATGGCTGAGATTCTGATGGCTTTATAAGGAGAGCAAGTGAGAATGCTAGTACTTTCTTCTCAGCCATTCTCACCATGTGATACCCTGCATTGCTGTGGAAAGTCACCAGACTCTCAAAAAAAAGGTCCTCACCAGGCATGTTCCTTGAACCTTGGAATTCCCAACCTCCAAAACCATAAGAAATGAATTTCATTTCTTCATAAATTACACAGTTTCAGATGCTCTGCTATAAGTAACAGAAAAGGACTAATACAATGTTCATTAATACATAGATGGTTGATGAATAATGGTTCACGAGATGAAATACTATTCTGCTAATAAAATCAGGTTGTCGAAGAAAACTTACCAAGTGAAAACAATAAAAATATATAATTATGTTTCAGTGGGATTCTAACATAAATATACATATTTGTTAAAAATGCCTCTTGGATGATGGTAATTCAGGTAATTTTGTTCTCGATACTTATTTGCCATATTCTATATATTGACTATACATTACTTTAATCATCATAAAGACATTTTAAAACTTGTTTTCTAAGTACACATAATAATAATAAAATTGTAATTACATAGTTGATAGACTAGCAACCCCATGCAAGTGAAATAAAGGACTTCCATTAACTGATCTTCCCTAGAACCCTGGCTTACTCTCAAGACCAGAGTTAGTGGATTGTCAGCTACAT
>NW_007727159.1:0-13643 GCF_000696425.1 Galeopterus variegatus | reverse complement strand
AGTCCTAGTCAAGCCTTGAGATGATTGCAGCTAAGCAATTACTCGGTTTCTGACACAGAAATTGTGAGAGATAACAAATGTTTATTGTTGTTTTAAGCCACTAAATTCTTATATGTAGTAATTATATATGTGTATCAAAACACCACGTTGTACACCTTATATATACAATGGGATTTTTTAAAAAGAGGAAATAATCCTATATTTAACTACATAAAAATAAAAACTCTTGCATGTGAAAAAGTTAAAAGGAATTAAAAGGCAAATAAAAGATTGGGTTTAAATTTATAGCAAATAAAAAGGAGGTAATATCTTTATGAACCCAAACCTTTTTTTTTTGGTCTGCATATTTGGAGGTGATCATCTAACAGTTTAAAAAATCTTTGTAATGATACTAGAGCTAGGCAGTTGGTTTCGTGGGAAACTATGAGATGAGACAAAGATTCTCTTTTTAAAAAATATTTATTTAATTATTATTATTATTTTGCATTCTAAGATGTTGCTGAGGAGTTGGGGGGGAGGTGGAGGGGGAGAGGATAGGAGAAGGCGGGGGGATGTGCTTGAGGCCCATGGCAGGGGTAAGGGGAAGGGGTAGGGGAGGAGGGGGGAGGACGTGGTTGAGGCCTGTGGCACCCACCTCATTCTGGCAGGGGAGCCCAGGGGGATCTGGCAGCATCTCAGTGCTGGCTGGGCTGGATGTGAACTTCAGGGGGATGTGGCTGAGGCCCTCGGTACTCCCCCACTCTGGGAGCCCAGGGCACTTGTAGTGGCATCTCAGTGGTCATTACTGGGCTAGATGTGGAAATAGGGGGGCATGGCTGAGGCCCTTGGCACCCCAACACCTCAGTTCGGGAGCCTGGGGCACTTCTGGTGGCAGCTCGGTGGTCGGCCCTACCCCTACCCCAGCTTGGGAGCCCAGGGGGCTTCCGGTCCTTGTAAGTTTTCTAGGTGTTCTTTGGTGGTATTAGACCTTTACTGGTTAATATCCCAATTTTTTCCCTGATCTGTGGGTTTTTTGTTTTTTCTTTCAGTTCTGTGTTGGATTATTTGCTGTTTCTACCACTTAAACTCTGCACTGGAACTAATTTGTTGTCCTTTACTTACTTCTGAAATGGGGGAACTTCCTGCAGGAACCAGCACTTGAGCCCTGTAATTGAACTAAATTGCTGTTTTGCTGCTGATTTCCTGGGGAGGGCTTTTTGTGCAGCTCAGGTTTTAATTGTTGACCTGGTAAACACTTCCAGATCTTATGAGGTCCAGTACACCTGGGTTGTGTGGACACTCTGGTGTGGGCCTGAGTCTTTTCAGCAAACTGCACCCCTGCAGTTCTATATTCCTGACCAGTCTCCACTAAGTGGTCCTGTGCTGACTGGAGAGCAGATCAGCTGTCCATGCTGTGCCCCAGTGTTCCCCTGGTGGGCCCTTCTTCCCCACTGCCCGTGCTCCAAACACTTCCCATGGGACGGGACCTGCCCTAGTCCCTTACAATGACTCACCAGCCTCTGAGTGGCTCCTTTTTTCAGTTGTCTGTGATCCCTCGCTCCTGTGTGGGTCCATAGGAACCCTGTTAGTGGTCTTGCTGGCCTGAGGGCCACCCAAGGCCCTCTTCTCCCCTGCCGCCTCCAAGCAACTTCATACAAAGGGCACAGCAACAGCTTTTGCCAACTCTTGCTCCATGTGCTCACCAGGGCCAGCCTTGAAGTGGCTGGGGCTCAAAATGGTCGGAATGGTCCTTTCTTTTTCTCGTTGAGGCTTCTCCTGCCTCTATGAACTCTAGGTCTCTCCTCCTCTTCCCCTGAGCTCTAGCAGCCCCAGCTCAGCAGTCATTGCTTTTTAAAAGTTGTAAATTGGTTCATTATGGGAGAGGGTGACACTGGGGACCTTCTATTCTGCCATCTTGATCGGAAGTCACCAAGATTCTTATTAAGACCAATTCCTTAAAATGTTTCAAAACATCACCCTCCAATAGGACATCTCAAAAGTCACCTCCCATGGTTAGAAGGTTGGAAAGCAATGTGGGTATTGTCATGTACCACAAGCAATTCATCACGTGCTAAATGGAGATGTGCTAGGGTGTTGTTATAACTAGAGCCCATTATCTAGAAGGACTGAAGAACAGCCTGCTTTTCACTGGGTAATTTGAACAATATATGATTATTATGGGCCAATGCCTTGGGCTTGGATATATTTTTGTTAAGGCGAAGTTTTCTTTGTAATGGAATTGGTTATAATGGGATTTGATGTCCATTCATCTCACTTACCCGCTCTCCCTCCGGCGACTTTGATAGCCCTGCTCCCTTTGCAGCAGTCAGCCCAGCGGTGTCTAAGGAGCCACACATGCCCCTAATTTGTGACCAAAAGCTCTCTGATGGGGCTCTCCTCAAATGCCTTAGATCTCTTTGATTTACCAAACATTCATCCATCACTGATGGCCATTCTCACGCTGCTTTCCCAAGGTGTTTATCGGCTCACTCAGCTTATCTCCCTTGGAAATTTCCCAGCCCGTTTAGACTCAACGACTTAGTTCGTCACACGTTATGAACGATGAACGGTTATGTTCTGGAGAATTCTGTTTTTGCCCCTGGCTGGTGTGAGTGTCCTTTCTGTTTGGACGGGGCAGGAGTCAGAAGATGATGCTAACAAGCCTCACATCACAGGTTTTGAATAGAGGGACATCTGCTAGCCACTTTGCAACAATGTTAGGGGTTTAATAAGTTTGGCCTAAAAGGAAAGCTGTTGTGATGCAACCCACCATGTCACCACTGCAGCCTACACAATTCAAAGGCCGTGCCCCGTGGTCTCTGGTGGTGTTGGACAATCTACGAGCAAGCGGGTAATTGATCTTCTCTCGAGGGCTATGTTAAGTATATTGAACACGGGCTGTACTTACCTAATCATTCTCTTACCTCTCTTGTTCTGTGCATAGGCTGATTCTGCAAGAAGGTGCAAAATGGGCCATTGCTTAGGACATTTCACCTGACAGGTGTTAAAGGGTCCCCCTCGGGCCGGCCCAGTGGTGCGCTGGAGAGTGCACCGCTTGGGAGCGAGGTGGCACTCCCGCCGAGGGTTCGGATCCCATGTGGAGACCGGTTCCCACTCACTGGCTGAGCGCGGTGCGGGTGCAACACCGAGGGTTGCGATCCCATTACCGGTCAGTAAAAAAGACAAAAAGGAATAAAAAAGAAAAAAAAAAAAAGGGTCCCCCTCGCCAGACATGTCTCTTCTGCCGAGGTGCCTGAGATCCCAGCATTCATGGCCCTTGGGAATATGTGACTCTATCGTGGTTGGGGAATGTAGAGCATCATCATGCTTAGGCTGTGATTGATTAATTAATTAGCTAAGCCAGGGATTCGGGGCTCACAGGAAGTGCAACACAATGTTCATTCATTCAGAAAACTTTTAGTAAGTAGTGGGCATGTGCCAGGTGCTCTGTGAGGGGCTAGTGGTTTACAGATGTTGCCACTCCCTGCTGTGCCCTGCCCTAGCAGGTCACATAGCCTAGTGGTATCTCCAAAAGAGCATGAACCAGGGGCTGAGGGCCTTGGATTCTGGAAACAATTCTGTATCAGATCTGAGAGCTGGTTGAGCCTCCCCAGGCCACCAGTTCTGCATCTTTAACTTTAAAGTGGGGAGAGGGTGGGATAGGATCTTGTAAGTCCCTTTTAGGTTTGTCTGCTGTTGGTACACAGGCTTCTGTTTTTCTTGAATAGGTGTTATGTTCACATGGTCGCACCTCCCTCCCTGTGCCTCACCTGCTCAGGTCTCCTCCTCTGACTCAAGTAGGTCACCATTGGTGTTAGTTTCTTATCCTTTCAGAGATTTAAAAAACGTATATACAAGCCAATGCAAATCCATGTTTTCTATTCCTCCTTCGTTTAACACAAGGCACAGCATACTGTAAACGCTGTTCTGCATCTTGCTTTTTTCCTAATAAACAAAATATCTTGGAGATTTCTCCATGTCAATACATACAGAGTTTCTTCAAACTTTTTTTTTTTACAGCTATATAGGATTCCATTTTATGCATGTTCAATAATTTAACCTATATAGACGACAATTTGGCTGTTTCTGTTCTACTACTCTGCAATGTCAAAATGTGTAAGGTTGTATTTACATCATTTTGCATGTGGATAAGCATGTCAGAAAAATAATTCCTAGAAGTGGAGTTTCTGAGTCAAAGATACACACATTGGAATTTTGAAAGTGTACTGTCTTTTTTCTGACACTACTTCTGACATCAAATGTGTGGGAGGTTTCCGACTACAATTCTCTGATTAGCCAACCCCACTGAGTGTCCAACAATTCAATTCAGTTCTGACACTACTCGGAGTTAGCATCAAACCCCACAGATTTAAGGGCTTGGTCCCACAAGACTGCCTCTATTTCAGATGCCAGCTGCAAATGGGGTCCCCAGGCTACCCACACTTCTGCCCAGCTGCCTACAAATGTGGGAGTTCCTGCAACCCTCCCTATGCCCCGGGTTTGAGAATTTACTAGAATGACTCACAGAACTCAGAAAAGCATGTTACTTATTCCTCTTACTGGTTTATTATAAAGGCTACAAACAACTCAGGAACAGCCAGATGGAAGGGACAGGAATGCAGGGCTGGTGGGATGGCGGTGTGGAGCTTCTGTGCCCTCCAGGCGCCACACTCCCAGCGCATTGGTGTGTTTGCCAGCCTGGAAGCTCTCAGATCTCACTGCTCAGTCTTTAGTACTCAGGCTCCAGCCGCCTGCCCATCCTGGAGGTCGGGGTCGGAGGTGGTTTGGGGCTGAAAGTTCCCACCCTCTAATCACAGGCTTGGTCTTTTGGGTGACTCACACCCATTCTAAAGCTCTCTAGGGGCCCCACCTTGACTCAACTCAGATGTGGTTGGCAGGGGCTCATTATGGATATGGAAAGGCACTCCTATCACTCAGGAAATGCAAAGCATTTTAGGAGCCCTGTGCCAGGAACTGGGTACAAAGACCGAATATATTTTTTATTACACCACAGAAAGATGCAGTCAAAATGTCCTAGTATATCAATTTACCCTCCCACTCCGACCGTCAGTGAATGAGGGCGCCGTCTCCCCATGGCATTGTCAACACTGTGTGTTATCAAACTTTTGACCTTTTGCCAACTTGATGGTGATAAATGGAATCTTGGAACAGTCTTAATTTCTGTTTCTTTTGCTGTGAATGAGGCTGGGCATCTTTCCTATATTGGAGAGCCATCTATAGTTTGAATAGGCAGGTCCAGAACTCAGTACTCCTTAGAGAGAGTGAGAGGAGGATCTGCGAAGGTCAGATACGCACTGAAGGTTTTATTTACAGGTTTTCATTACAGTCAATCCCATTTTCCTTGTTTACTGTCCTCCTCCAGGTCCCACAGTGACCCTTCTGGGTGGTCAGTCATTGTCCCATTAGTAGGGGGTCTCAGGCTCCCTGGAAGATCCTCTAGGAAGGGCCAGGGTTTCCTGGATGAGCCGAAGTGACCCTGCCCAAGGCTCAGCAGAGAGCCTGGTTGCTGTGTCTTGCTCATTACTGCGTTCCGATCACCTGCAGAGAATCGAAATTCCAGGGTGAGGACAGAGCCCTGGGCCTCATCTGGCTCCTGTCCCCACCTCACTTTTGACACATGGAGCTGTCGTGTATATATCTAAGACAAGAACAATCAGGAAGACTCTCCCAGTGCGAAGAGGACAGAGACGAGGGGAGAGAAAGGGGAGCATGCTGTCCTGGGGAGTGACATTTGCTGTCAGCCCCACCTGGTTCAGATGGATGGCTATCCAGGGGCCCTCATTCCAGAACTGGTGGCTGCTGGCAGGCATCAGGACAGCACAGCAGGGGCGGCTTTGGAGGTTTTGTCTCTTCCTGGCAGAGCATAGGAGGCAGTCCTGACAGCCAGACTGGGAGGAGACCCTGCACCCACCCAAGCTGTCATACCTCTGCTCCTGGAGTATAAGGAACTGGCCCCTTCCAGGGTATGGGTGAAGGGCAGGAGCTGGTAACCTCTCCGTGCAGGAATTGCCTGGGAAAGCTCAGTGGATGGAGACTATAGATTAAGAAAGGTGCTTTATTGAAAATCTCCGTTTTGCATGTAGCACGACTTGGCTCTTTCACTCAGGTGAGGATGTTCCTAGTCTACTCCATTACTGAGTCTTGGTCAATGAGGGGTGAGGCTGAGGAACATCTGTCCCCTCATGAAGGTGGCTTCCCTCGCCTGCATGAATGCTGTGTCCTGGAAAGGCCATCTAGCTGGGGAATCGGATGGCCTGGGTTCTAGCCTCAGCTGCCCACTTCCTTCATGATCTGGCTCAGCCACTTCTCTGATCCTCAGTTCCCTCACCTAGAAAGAAGGAGACAGTTTTGTGGCAGAGATGGCTGGGGTATGGAGTTGCACCTGGGAAGCAGCTGCCCAGCCAGAGCCACATCCCCTAACCCCGTGCATCTATGTGGGAAAGTGGGAATAGTGTGTGCCAGTGGAAAGAGCAAAAGAGACGGTGTCCCTTCCAGCCCATGGCAGTTAACAGGTGGAGGCCCCTTCTGCGCTGTCTCATTTCCCTTTGGCTTGGTGGAGGCAGGGACTCTGAGGCCCCGGGGCAACCGTGTCCAAGGGCGCTTTCTGTGATGATGGAAATGTTCTATATCCGCTCTATCCAATATGGTAGCCCCCAGCCACATGTGGCTACTGAGCACTTGGAATGTGGCTAGCATGACCGAGAAACTGACTTCTAAATTTGATTTATTTTACTTAATTTACATGTAAATTTAAACAGCCACATGTGGCTAGTATATACCACATTGGATAGTGTGGCCCTAGGGGACAGTGAAGGCACAAGACAGAAGGATCCTGGGGCCCTGAATCACCACAAGGAGGACAGCCACCCACTTTTTTGCCTATAAACTTTCCATTTGCACCACATGGTACTAGTAGGATATGTGTCTGAGCTCCTCGATGTAACACCTGGGTCCTCACATGATGCCGCTGCTGGAAGAAAAGTCACCTACTGTCTCCGAACACTTACACTGAACTGTTACGCGAGTAAGAAGTATATTCACTTATTAAGCTACAACATTTTAGTATTTATTATTATGGCAGCTAGTGTTTCCTTAGCTAATACATCTTTTGATGGCATAAAAAGAGGTCATCTATTGGAAGTGCTGTGTAAACTGTAAAGGGCTGCATAAATGTACGGGACACACTGGGGAGTGTGGGGCATTCCCGCTGCCTGAAAGGTTGTCCAGACAGACAGTGGCATTTTCGGTGGAGCAGCACAGGCAGAAATGTTTTTACACTCTGAACAAAATGATTTAAACCATGTCTGTTTCTCCTGACACATACACAACCTCCCTTCTCCTGTCTCCTTTTACAAGGTTCTCCCGACTCCTGTGGCTTTTGTCTCAGAAGACTGCACCACCTTGGTGGCCTCATTGTAGCCATCCCAGGCTGTGCCCTGAACGGTGGCCCTGGTGTCCCTTCCTTTACCTCCTTCAGCAAATGCTTTGTAGAAGCAGGCACAATTGGAACCTTCTAGCATGAACCTAGGTGGTGCAGGTGGGGGTGGTCTGTAAGGGCTGTTTGTATCACAGACTGGGGTGAAGGGACTATGGAGAAATGCTGTGAGCAGGGAGCCTTGCTCTTTGTAACTCAGTGACTCTGCTGCTCCCGTGGGCAATTTGTCTTGTCTGTAGATGTGGTGACATCCCTTCCTCCTGATTCCCTGGGGGAAGGGCTGGGAGAGGATGGTGGGGAACAGGGCTGGGGAAAGAGGTGTTTGTCTTGGCCTCGCACTCAGTCTCCCACATCCCTGCATCAAGGCTGCACCCAACAGCAGCCCTGAGTGTGGAAACTAGGCAATTAAGAAGCAAAGTGCCCCATTCTCAGTGTTGTTTCCATCTGCCCACTTCACAACACGGCTGAAATGCAGCTGTGGTTTGTATCTGTTTCTATTTCATGCTGCATGACTCAGTTTCCACATCTGTGAAGTGGTTGTAAGAGTTTCTATAACATCCTCATGTCTGGAGATGTTAAGAATCCCAAAGACCAGCGCTCAGATCTCCAAGGAGTGAAGGGCGTGAGAGCGGAGACTTGTTCCCTCCACCCCAGCTGCAGCAGACCTCGGGCAGAGAGCTCCCTGAGCTGTGACGGATGGAGGTCCCCAGCAGCAGGATCTTTTGGCAGCAGCCCTCCTGGGGTCCGATGAGCAGCCAACTCAGAACGAAGATAAAGCACCAGTGAGTTTTGATGGACGATGGGCAAAGCTTCTCTTGAAATTGGTCTCTCAAAACAATATACAAACTAATACACAAATCAATGCAAAGTGTTTCAACTGCCAGGAAAACTCAGTCCATCCATCACACTTAAGGGGAAGTGGGGTCTGTAGAATGTGGTGGCTGCCTGAGTCCCCCACACCTTGGGGAGGGAATGCTCGGTCTCTGGGAACCGACTGCCTGATTCGGCACCTCCCTCTTGAGCAGGGACC
This sequence comes from Galeopterus variegatus, assembly GCF_000696425.1. Classification (NCBI taxonomy): domain Eukaryota; kingdom Metazoa; phylum Chordata; class Mammalia; order Dermoptera; family Cynocephalidae; genus Galeopterus; species Galeopterus variegatus. Next base: position 5,178 of record NW_007727159.1, on the reverse strand, counting down.
CCAGTGTGCCTTGAAATGGAAAATGGGAGAGGATTCCTGGCCCTAGCCATGCTACAGGGCTAGATAAGAAGAGCTGTAGCCCCTTTGTCACTATGTCCCCCACCGGCTATTCTTGGATGGGCCTAACCTCCAGGGGACCATGTAACAGGGTCCTGAGGTGGGCAGTAGCTCCAGGCCTTGAGCTAGTCACGTTGCAGAAGCGTTGGTCTCAACTCAGGGTGACTGAGAGCCCGGCAGTGTGGGGACCTGTGACCAGCTAACACTGTTAGGGTCTTGTGAGTTTATTTTGTTTTGTTTTTTTCAGGGTGGCTGCTCCTCAGCTGTCCCTCCAGCCCCATCTCTTCTGCCCTCTGCCCATCTGGGGTGACTCTCTTCTAGTCTCATTCTTTAAATAATTACAGGGTCTGCCACGGACTATGTATTCTTCCACTGAAATCAGGTTCTTCGCTTTTCTCAATCTTATTGACTCTAGAAGTTTCTTAAAACTCATATTATCATGCCTTGCCATTTGTGAAGTGTTTTCACATTCATGGTTAACAGTATCATCTCCATTTAACAGGAGAGGAGATCGAGGCTCAGAGAGGCTAAATGTCATGCATGGCAGGGTGGCCAGAGGGAGAAACCCGGTAGGAGTGCAGAACTGTAGCCGTGTGGCATTCCGAGCCCTGGTTCACAGCCGCTGGCCGCTGGCAAGGACCCCACTCGTCCCAGCTTCTGGGGGCTCCGCGGAAGGGTTGGAAACTCCATCTTTCCCTTCTGCTACTACAGTCTCTCACCTCGTCTTGGTGGTGCTAGCCGTGTGGCGGCGCGGCGGGTGGGCATCAGCTCCTGTCCCTTAGTGGGCTAGGGATTTGGCCAGAGTAAATGATGGTTACTTTTTAAGGATTTTACCTGCATGACTAAAAAAATGAAAGAACAATCTTATCTCCAACCATCACAATAAAGAGAAAGGATTGAGATGGCAGTGAAGGGCCATGTCACTCAGGAGCAGAAGAGCTCCTGGAGACGTCTCACCTGTGCCCCTACCTCCAGGCTGTATCCCCCCGTCCCAGCCAGGTGTGCTTCTGACCTGCCCTCAGCTGTTTCCAGGGAGCAGGAGAGACAGCCTTCTTCTGGAGCTGATCCTAATGCTTTTCAAAGCCCCTGCTTGGTGGTTCATCTTAAACCCCTCCTACCACAGTTTTGATCCGTGGTCTTGTGTTGGTCTTTGTCCTGTTGTGACATCTCAAACCTGTGAAGTCACTCCCCGAAACTATGGGCTGTTTATACTGTTTAGATCACCCCTAAAACGTAACGTCATTCCTGAGCGTCCTGCTGAGTGAAGGGTGTGGGTGAACTGGAGGCCCCCTGAGGGTGAGCAGGACAGGGAGTGGACGGGCCACCGTGCTACGTTGAGAACAAGCTAACAGTCTGAATTCTGTGGAAAAGGGACATGCTCAATTGATTGGAATTCAAGGGGGGTACATTTGGGAAAATGCAAGGATGCATGAGGATCGGGAGCACAATGGTAAGGAGCCATTGGGAATTTGTCTAGAGAGACAGGCGGGGATCAGGACACACAGCCTTGGGAGTTTGTTCCTAAGGGCAGTAGGGAGCCAGTTAAGGTCAATGCGCGGCAGTGTGTGATCAGAGCTCAGTGGATTGTTGTGTGGAGAAGGGCTCGCAGGGGACAAGACGGAGGCAAGGAGGGCCTTAGGGGGCCCTGGCAGCGTCCCCTTGTACCTAAGGCAGAAACCTGTGGCTCGAGAGAGGCTGTAAGGAGCTCGGGGGTTGCATGGGCTCCTGTCTCCATCAGAGGCCTGATCTCAGAGGAGGGAAGGGTGCGGGTGTGGGTGGTGGAGGGGGGTTTGCAGCAGACCCCTGTCAGGGGAGGGGCACTCTGCTACTGTAGTGGATCACATGGGGTGTGGCCAATAGTCAGCTGCCCTTGTGAGAACAGCAGCTCTGGAGAAGCCCAGTCTCCCCTCATGCTGCTGTCTGGGTGCTCCAGTTGTTCAGGCATCTGGGTGCCAGTGGCCTCTGGGAAAGCCAGCTCCCTAGGGCAGAGACCAGGCTCACCTCTGGGAAGAAGCCCCCGCGTTGGTCCACAGAGGAGTGAGCAGCAGGGTGTTTCTGAACACTGGCTCCTTGCTTCTGTAGACAGAAAGAAAAAAATACATCTTATTTCCATAGACAAATAGAAGGCAGAGACTGAAGCTCATCTCAGGAGAGCCTTTGGGGCTAGAGGCTCTGGTCTGAGGGAGTCACGTTGCACTTGGTCCCCAGGAGGACATAGCTGTCTCTGCACCACCATTACCCGGTGGGGCTCATGGAGGCTGAGGCCTGTCCTGCCATCGACTTTTCAAAAAATATTGTGGTAAAACACACATAATGTAAAATTTACCACCTTGGCCGTTTTTAAGTGTACAGCTCAGCAGTGTTAAGGACATTCACTTTATCGTGCAGCTGCCACCACTGTCCACCTCTCATCCCTGGCTGCTGCTATTTACTTTCCATCGCTGCGTACCTATTGTGGTATCTCATGTAAGTGCAGTCACATGGTATTTGTCCTTTTGTGTCTTGTTTATTTCACTTAGCATAACATCCTCAAAGTTCATTCATATTGTAGCATGTGTCAGAATTTCTTTCCTTTTTAAGGCTGGATAATATTCCATTGTATGTATAGACCACATTTTGTTTATCCGTTTGTCTGTCTGTCAATGGACACGTGGTTTGCTTCCCCTTTTGGGTTATTAGGGATATGCTGCTGTGAACGTCAGCGTACAAGTATCTGTTTGAGACCCTGCTTCCAACTCTTTTGTATGTATACCAAGAAGTGGAATTTCTGGATCATATAGTAATTGCATTTTTAATTTTTTGAAGAACCACCATATTGTTTTTCATAATGACTGCAGCATATTACAAACCCACCAGCAGCCACCGCAGACTTTTTATAACACGCCTGTGAGCTACAGGGCCACCATTGCTAGCAAGGATGCAGACTGAGTTATCGCCACACAGAGCACATAATTCAACCCTCAACCATACTCTTGAGTCCCAGGGTGGCAGGGAGCATTGGAATCTCTCAGCCAACTGTAGCTCAAAATTATTTTTGTTCAATTTCAGACTCTTGGGTTTAAATGTAAAAATTTCCCCTAACCATTCATTTAAGAAACAATGAAAGTTTTGAATACACTGAGATATAGGGCTTTAAGCTATTTATAGGGCTAATTCCCTCAAATTCTTTATTCATTTTCTTTTTCTATTACAGGAAATTTTGAAATGTCTCATTCTAAATAGGACTTTGTTTCTGAGGATCTCAAGATGCTACAAGGACTTTTTCCTCCCCTGTTCTATGAGATTACCTCGAAGTCAGAAGATGCAAAAATGGAATATTTCTGATTTATGGCTTCTATAATGAGGTTTTGGTGGAGTGGACCTTATTTGAGGTGTTCTCTCAAACTCTCTTCTCTGGAAACTTTGTGCATATCCAGGCTTTGGCTGCCAGTGGCCATGTTTCTGCTGTTTCTCGTCTGTCTTGTTGATTGCGTAAGGGATTGACTACTAACCCATGCTGAATCATTCAGATGCTTCTGAAAATCTGGGGTTGTGTCTAAGGAAGGGGTCAGCAACCTAGCCAAATTCTGCCCACTGCCTTCCTGTTTTTGTAAATAAAGTTTTATTGGAACATAGCTACATGCCCATTTATTACATATTGGCTGTGGCTGCCATCATGAAACAATGGTAGAGTTGAGCAGTTGCCCCAGAGACTGTCTGGATAAAACTGAAAATATTTTCTAACTGGCCTATGTAGATGGTTGGCAGTCCTTGGTCTAAGGGAAATCAGTTAGTCTCTGTGAATGGCTGGACCAGTGTATGCGAACTCTCAATCTGAGCAGCCACATTCTGCCATGTCACTGAAGAGAAAGTCCGTCTGCAAGAAGAGAGAAACAAGGAGCAGAGAGGATCATAGATGGGATGTGGGAGATGGAGGGCAAACCCCAACAGCTCCTGAGGCCTCAATTCTGTGCCCTTCCGAAGACTGCTGGGTTTTGTTAGTTACTCCCACACCCTCATGATAAAATCACCGTTTTGGCTTAAGCTAGCTCAGATTAGTTTCTCTTTTTGGCAACTACAGTCCCAAGTAATACTTTGGAGAAACTCTGCGTCTCTCGTTACTCACAGATCAGTGGTGGCCCAGCACATCAAAGCATAGTCCAGAATCCAGCCTCGCCTCCTCCTTTTCTTCTGAGCAGGAGAGTCTCCTGGCCCCACCGGGGGAAGCAGGTGTGCACAAAGGTTAGCAGCTGAGCTGATGCAGAGGAGAAGTTGCTGGCGAGGAGCCCAGGGTCACAGCCCCAGTGTGTGACTCCTGCTCTTGACTGACAGTCACTGCCTCCTCCCGGCAGGAGCTGAGGTGGCCTTCAAACCCTGTATGCTCCAGCAGCTGCAGCCAGGGGATATGCCAGGAGCTGCCAACCCTGGCCTTTCTGCCCTCGAACCCTTTGAAACAGTTCTCTCAAGTCCACCTTGAATTTCCTTCATAACTTTTAAATAAAAATAGACTCAATCTAATCTTTAACACCTCTTACACTGGCAGTCTGTTAAAGTCAAACACAATGTTTGGCACATAGTAGAAGAGCATTCGTAGTTTGAATGTATAGTAGAATTCAAACAAATTTTCAAGGAGAACTGGCTGAAGATTGTGGATTAAGCACCTGTGTTCACCTCTGTCACTTCTGAGATGTCCACCATGGCAGAGACAGGGGAGGACAATTGCTACAATGCAAGAGAGCTCAATGCATTTCTGGAAGATGAAATGAATGGGATTTTTGATGCATGCAACAGTCAGAAAAAGGCATAACCTGGAATAAAAGTGGGGCTGCAATGGGTATGGGAACCAACATGCCTGTTAGAAAAGGATTCTGGTGGGCTGGCCTGGTGGCGCACTGCTACAGTGCGCTGCTTGGGAGTGTGGCGGCGCTCCTGCCGAGGGTTTGGATCTCACGTACAGACCGGCCGCTCACTGGCTGAGCGAGGTGCGGGTGCAACACCGAGGGTTGCGATCCGTTGCCGGTCACGAAAAAAAGACAAAAAGGAAAAAAAAAAAAGAAAAGGATTCTGGGCCCAGAGCTGGCAGGTACCATGGAAGACAGGCGTGCAGCTCATAAGAGGAGGGAAGATTAAGAGTTGGTGTGG
>NW_007727158.1:444258-466023 GCF_000696425.1 Galeopterus variegatus | reverse complement strand
TTTTTTTTTTTTGGATTGGATTTTTTTTTTTTTTTTTCTTTTGAGTTTTTTGGGGGACCTTTTGTATTTTGGGAATTATCCCCTTATCAGATATATGGCTTGCAAATACTTTCTCCCATTCTGTAGGTTGCTTTTATGCCCACACTTTTTAAATGTCAAGTTTACTTGTAGTGCTATGTAGTTAAATGTAATTACTCCTATGTACTGTGCCTTTTTTTTTTTTTTTTGGATTGGATTTTTTTTTTTTTTTTGCTATTGAGTTGTTAGGGGTACCTTATGTATTTTGGAAATTATCCCCTTATCAGATATATGGCTTGCAAATACTTTCTCCCATTCTGTAGGTTGCTTTTATGCCCACACTTTTTAAATGTCAAGTTTACTTGTAGTGCTATGTAGTTAAATGTAATTACTCCTATGTACTGTGCCTTTTTTTTTTTTTTTTTAAAGCATGCATGAATCTTGACCTCTTTTAGGTCAGTTAATCTGGCCATCAGTTATTAGCATTTATTTGCTCAACTTAGTTGTCACTCCCAGCAAACAAACTAATACTGTATTCAAAGAACTGGACAGCAGTCTTTGAAAAATATTTCAATTCTTTTTTCTACCTCTCTTTGTTAGGCCTGTTTCCTGGTACTTGTGGCATTGTAAATAGCTTTTTAGACTTTTTGAGATGGTCATTGACTCTTTCTGAGTCCATATGTTACTTGTGAGGATCAAAATAAATATTTTGAGTAATGTTGTAGATAAAGTGCTATATTGCTTTTAAAAAATCCCTGGGTCCTTCTTTAATATACTCTTATCACCCTGTACTTCTTTTCCAACACTCATGCGTTTGCCAGTATAACAGCAGAGTGGTTGAAGTTGAGTGTTAAACATGGAAGTCTGAGAAGGAAATCTGCTAAAGTATGTAACTTTCAGACGAGTAGGGAAAAATACCAGTTCCTCAGAGTAGAGCAGGTTTTTCCTTATATCAAATTTACATTGAGCACAGTATGGGTGATATTGAATAATGTGAGTAACAATGTCCCCTGCCACAATTCTGAACCAAAGGAGTGATGGAGTTCTTAGGATTATTTCTGGTCACCAATTGAAAATGCAACTTTAAAAAATTCAGTTACTTGCTATTTCTGTAGTCCACATACACACACTTTCTTTTGTTTAGGTTATGGATGATACTTATAACACCTATAGAAGTGAATATGTATTAATTCTTTAAAACATTTTCCCAGAACTTTTAAAACCATCCATTGATAGGTCCTTTATTGCATGCCTCTTAAATACCTAGTTGTAGATAAACCCATAACCTCTGGAAACCAACTGTTCAGGTGGTAGGATTACCACTTGTTATGAGAACGATGAGCCCAACCAGTGTCTGCACCTGAATGGAGAGTGATCCTGTCTATTCAAAGATCCACCACAGAAAAGTGCCCTGTTATTTTGAATTCTATGTTTGGCATTTCTTTTAGGACATGGATATACACAATGAAGTTTCATTTGTGTGTGCAGTTAACTTGAGTTGACTTTTTGATATTTAGGTTTGTGTTCTTGTAATGGGAATGTTTTATAGTTCTTTATCCTCCCTTTGAGGGGAGGATATTGTGGAAGATGAATTATTGAGTAAAAAGCACTTGGGATTTTTGGATATAAAAAGTTATATGGAAGTACAAAATTGTGGGGTGCTGTGGACTGAATGTTCCCTCCAAACTCATTAAAGCTTTAATTATGTCCCCCAAGTTTTATGTATTAGAAATTTGGCCCCAGTGACTGTTGAGAGGGTGGGAAATCCTGTTACGGTAATTGAAAGCTAGGGCTTTTTTTAAAGATGACTGGTAAGGGGATCATAACCCTTGACTTGGTGTTGTCAGCACCACGCTCTCCCTAGTGAGCCACGGGCCGGCCCTGAAAGCTGGGGCTTTAAAGAGATGATTAGATTGTAGGACCATGCCTTAGTGAATCGATGAATAATGGTGGTCAGGGGCATGGTTCTGAGGGCTTTAAAAGGAGGGTGCATGAGGAACTAGCTTGCTTTCTGTGCTTCACCATTTTCTGCCTTGTGAGACCGCTGGGTCACTGTTGCCACCACTAGGACCCTCCCCAGATATGTTTCCTGCACTGTAGACACTCCAGCCTCTGAAACTGTAAACAGTAAATTTTGTTTTCTTACAAAGAACCCAGTTCCATGTATTCTGTTATAAGCAACAGAAATGGACTAACACATAGGGGAAACCATACAAATATGTGTTGAGTATTTAAATATAATCTGCAACTTTTTTGAGAAATAAGTATTGTATGTGGCTTGCATCAAATGGTAGAAAAGACATGTACATTAAAATTAATGGGCTGTAATTTTTATTAGCTTTTATGCTGCTGTCAGACGTCAAACTTCAGATGTTTTTGATGTATTTTCATATTAGGTAATTTTTTTCATTTTCAGATTGTTATTGTAGTTTTCTCTGGAAGTGGGATATATATACCTTTAGTTAAAGTCTTTCTCCTATAGACTCTTCTATTAGAGTAGGCTGTAAGCTCTGAGAGGGCAGGCACTGTATCTTATTTCCCCTCTAACTGCTGTATTTCCAGGGCCTAGCCCAGCATATGACACACAGAAGATGCTTAATAAGTGTCTGTTAAATGAATGAGTGAATAGCATATTGAGGAGCTGACCACTTTGTGAAAATCATGATGACAGGTCTTTGAGAACAGAGGATAAATGAAACACAGTCCTTCAGTACTGTGTGCACATGGTTTGCATATGAGAAGTTATTATCAAGATAAATCAGTTCAAGGTATCTGTTGTACAGTTAGGAAATACTGTAACTATACATACTGTGTATCAACAACTTTTACCTGACTATCTGGAGTGTGGTGTTTAGGATTGTATGGGACCGATGGTGGGAATAGTAGCTGTAAGGATATGAAATATAGGACCGTTATTTTGAATAACTTTTTGCTGCTTGATTTCAGGGGTCGAGAGTGGTGGAAGGAGAGCAGCAGGCATATTGAGCAGAGATCATTTTTGCAATATTTTTTTCTTCTCAGTATTTTAAAGATGGCCTTGGGAAAGAAATCTCTATAAGCAGACTAAAAGTCTGGGGCTTTAGGGCCGGCCCGTGGCTCACTTGGGAGAATGCAATGCTGATAACACCAAGGCCACAGGTTCAGATCCTATATAGGTATGGCCGGTTAGCTCACTGGCTGAGCGTGGTGTTGACAACACCAAGCCAAGGGTTAAGATCCCCCCCGCCCCCCTCAAAAAAGTCTGGGGCTTTGAGGTCTCCAACAGAGGTGTACTTGTGCTGCTACCATCTTTCTCTCTGCTTGGTGATATTGATTTATAGTGTATAAATTTTCTTTTTTGTTCTGGGAAACTATCTCTAGAGAGAGTAAAGTGTTTTTCATTTGAAAAAAATGTTTCATACTTTAAACTTCTTAAAAAGACATTATATAGTATATTTATATATGAAGATATGTACTATTGTATTAAACATCTTTAGCATTACTTGTTTATGTCTGTATTTTAGGACCCAAATTAGAATCTTTAAAGCAGTGGTGCTTCAAATACCTGTAAAATATGTTCTCTAATCTTGCCAGACAGGAATTTGGAGGTAATCCAGAGCCTAGCTTTTGGTGGTAAGGCTTGCTTTTTCCTTTTTTCTTTCTTTTTTTTCCTTTTTGTCTTTTTCTGTGTCCGGCAACGGATCGCAACCCTCAGTGTCGCCCCCGTACCGGACCGGGACCAGCAACAGGATCGCAACCCTCGGTGTTGCTCCCGCGCCTCGCTCAGCCAGTGAGTGGGAACCGGTCTGTATGTGGGATCCGAACCCTCGGCGGGAGTGCCGCCGCGCTTCCCAAGCGGCGCACTATAGCAGTGCGCCACCGGGCCGGCCCAGTTTCCTTTGTTCTTTCATTCATTCAATAAATATTTACTAAGTAGCTATTACCTAAAATGTAAGCGCCATGTGGGTAAGCATTTTTGTCTCTTTGGTTCACTGTTTTAGGGCTGCCACATTGTAGAAGTCAAGGCTTTATTTACAGTGTAGTCTATGTGAATGGCAGTCCCTGGAGTTGTGCAGTGCACTCCTTGTGTGCCATGTGCTGGTCTGAATCCCCAGCATCTAGCACATTGCTTGGTATGAAAGCAGGTGGAGAACAAAATGAAGTCCCTGCTTCATGGTATTTAAAGTCCAGTGGGGGAGATAGAAATACATGCTATAAAAAAGTAATCAGCTCTTCCCTCTGTTGCCTTCTCATCTATGTTTTATTCATATAACTTAGCAGCTTTCCTAGGGCTACTGCTTCCACACTCACTTCCCACATGGGTTTTGGAGGGGGCCAGAAATACCGTGAAATTATTTTTGTGTAGTCATTATATCTGAAATTTATACCATTCTTGTCTCCTTTTAGGCCTTTAAAGTCTTTAACACCTCATTTTGTGGTAAATTTAGAATTACGTGAGGAAATAGGATATTATTGTAGAGATCTGGCAAAAACCTATGGTTAGAGGGAGTTACTCTTAGGTGCCAGACAACTTCCTTGCCTATTATATGGTTAGTGACTTCACTAAGGTCTGGTTTTATGGTTAGGGTTTAGAGTATTTGAGATAGAATGATTGGAATAGTCTGATATTTTTGGACTTAAATCTAGAAGTTACTTTAGAAACTTGTATATTTGTCAGCCATTGTATTTTCTTTTTGGTAGGAATCTAAATAATTTCAGAGAAATGGAGGAAAATTAAACATCTTGGATTAGTATTTTTATTTGTTATGTTATTTAAAACATAGTGTTAAGTAACATTTTTTTTTTCTCCAGAAGTGGTGAAGATAAATCAGTTATAGAATAAATTTCATCTTTGAAAAGATCATGAAAGTATAGTCAGTGGCCTCTTTTAGCCTAAACTATTCCCTGTTTCACAGCCCTGTGGGCTGCTTACCCTGAATTTTAACTCTTAAAGTTTGAACATTATGTACCTGTGGAAGAATTTTTCAGTAAGAAGTCTTGGGTTGAGATTATAACAGAAGTTACAAAGTTAATGTTACAAAGTTTTACTAATTAGTATAATGTAATTAATTTGTAACTATCCATGTTGGTGAATGATCATAACCCCCAAGTAATTAACATAAAAGTTTTAGCATATTTTTGCAGTTTATATTTCACTGATGATCCGAAGTCTGAGAATTTAGTTTAGTTTTAAGGAAATGAATTTGATTTGTTTTTTTCCTTTCAGTTAAGACTTGTCTTCTCTGGTTAAGATAATAGAGGTTGATAGAGTGACCCTATGTCTCAGTTAGTCCAGTTCTGATTTGCCTGGCACAATCACAGTTTATGCCTGTTGTCCCAAAAGAATTATTAGTGCCCCAATACTCTGTTTAACATGTTTGGATGCTAGATTACCTGGCATACTGTATTGGTTTATGTGCATATATTTTAAGTTTTCATAAGTGGTATTTAGCTATAAAGCTCATTTTATTATTTTTAACTAATTTTGTCCAGGTAGTAGATGTGTGTACATATAGTCACTCCTCCCAACTGCTGCATAGTACTTCATAGTGTACATCCATTGCATTTTAACTGTACACTCTCAAGTGATAGGTACCTAGATTGCTTCCAGCTCCCTGCTACTACAAATATTGCTGCATTTAATACCCTCATACAATGTCCCTTGTGGACCCGATGTGGGAATTTCTTTGAGATAGATACCCTAGAGTGGAATAGAATATATGTGTATTTAAAATAAATATTATTTCCAGATTTGCTGCTTTTGTCTCCACTCGTAGGAGTAGTGTATGTGAGTTCCTGTATCCCCACATTCCTACCGTTATTTGGCATTATCTAGCTTCTTAATTGCTTTTCTTTGATTACTCATGAGTTTGGGCACCCGTTTATGTACGTACTTTTTTTGGTTTCCTCATCTCTAAAATGCATGTTAAGATCTTTTGCCCATTTTTCTATATTCTATAGGAGTTGCTATTTTATTCTTGTTTTCCAAGAGGAATTATAGATCATTGACTTTTAACCTTTTTTGGTCCCACACTGTTCACATTGTGACCCTGTACACACGCATAGTTTTACCTTTCCTATTTAGGTCTTTGATTCATTTCATTTATTCTACTATACAATCTGTTCTTCATGGTGCCATGTTATAATACACTAAGTTCTCATATATGCTGTGCTCTGATCTTTCTGTTCTTTTCTGTTGGTCTGTTTATTCTGGTGGCAGTACTGTACTATTATAATACTATGGTTTTGAGATATGCCTTAATATCCTAAAAGACAAGTCCCTCCTCTTTGTTATTTTTAAAGTTGACTTAGATATCTGGGGGATGTTTAGTTTTTCCACATACATTTGCAGTTAAGACTATAGAGTTCCTCAAGTGATCCATCTAGAATTTTGATTCAAATACATTACTAGTATTTGAATTCATAGATTAATTGTAGAGAATTGATACCTTCTTAATAAGTTATACCATTCAAGAGCATGGAATGTCTCTCACATAACAGTTTGTATGATATTTCTCTTGTGGAACTTGATGCTTTCTTTGTGTGGCCTGCTATATTGTCAGTTTTGGTAATTTTTCTTTGTGTGCTTGGGGAAAATGTATGTTTTCTACTAGATATAGGAAAATATGAATATATGATGGAAAACTTTGATATGGAAAGTAGTATAGTGATTATTCAGATACTCAAAATCTCCTTTTTTGTTTCTTATTAAAAATCTACCTAGTTTTTTTTCTTTTTGGTTCAAACTCTTTTTTTATTGTTCACATTATCCTGGTGTATCTTTTTTTTAAAATAAACTTTTATTTTAGAATAGTTTTAAATTTTCTTCTTGCTTCTTTCATCCATTGTTTATCTAGAAGTATACTGCTTACTTTTCCAAACAGTTGGGCATTTATTTTCTAATTATCTTTTTGTTATTTACTTCTAGCTTAATACCATTGTGCTAAGAGAATGTACTCCATGTGGTTTTGATCTTTTGAAACTTGTTCTGACTTATTTTGTCACCTTGTTTTTTTTTTTTTTTTTTGTCCTTTTTGAGACCGGCCGCACTGTGCTCAGCCAGTGAGTGCTGTGAGCGCACCAGTCATCCCTATATAGGATCCGAACCCGCGCGGGAGCACTGCTGCGCTCCCAGCGCCGCACTCTCCTGAGTGCGCCACGGGCTTGGCCCGTCACCTTGTTTATGATTATTTTAGTAAATGTTTCATGAACACGTGAAAAGAATGTAGATTCTGCAATTGGGGGTGCAGTATTACAGACATGTCTACTATTTCAAATTTGTGCATCTTCTGTTGGTTTTAAAGTTTATTCTGTTTTGTGTGTGTGTGTGTGTGATTGGTCTTAAGACTTATACTTCTGTTTATTAACTTTTTTTTAATATTTAAAAAATATTATATTACCTCTCATCCCCATACCCTTTAACATGCTCCTCTGTTTCCCCTCCCTTCTTACCCTGTATTGCCTAGAATTTTAGTGCTGATTTTTTTGCGGATAGAAGTACTTTGTCTTTCTTCTTTCCTTTGGAATTTTTTTCAGTAACAATAAATTTTACAAAGGTGCCTTATCTTGCATTATCATGCTGTATTTATTTCTCTTCCTTGTGAGTACTTCCTCCAAGAATGTTTACAGTGTGGGACTGTTGGTGGCAAACTTTCTCAGGCCTCATATTCCTGAGAATATTTGTATTATGCCCTTGCATTTAAATGGGAAATTGTCTAGATACAAAATTCTAGGTCCAGTACTTATTCGAATCATACTCTATTGTAATCTTGCATACAGTATTACTGTCAAAGTCATATGTTGGGTTGATTCTTTTTCCTTTGTGGGCGATCTGTTCTTTCGTTCTTGTTGCTTTTAGAACTTTTTCGGGGGGGTCTTTGTTCATATATTTTACTATAGTCTTAGGCATGGATTTTTCCTTCATGCTCTTGTTTGGCAGTCTTGGGTCTTTCAGTCTGTGGTTTTTCATCTTTTTTTTGATTGTGGTAAATTTATCTTCATTATTTCTTCAGATATTACTTCTATCTCTCTTTCATTCCTTTTACAACTCCTATCATTTAGATGTTGGCACTTAGAAAAATTTTGTCGCTAAACTGATAATTAAGCAAACTGTGTTTAGCACCTTTAATAGCATGCTGGAGAAATTTACGACAGTTACCTGAGTAAACAAAACAAGACTTGGTGCTTCTGTAGTGGACTTATGTTGACGCTTTTGGTGCCCATGTGCTAAAATGGCCCACTTGTCAGGGGATAAAACCTTGAAGTAGCTTGATACAAAGTTTATTTCCTTTACAATTTTGTAACACCCCTTTACTAGAGCATACTCCAGTGCTGACACTTAGAGTGAGTGTTATAGTTGTGTACTTGATTGTGCAAGTTAAAGTAATCTACTTTTAAAAAACAAAACCCTAGTGCAGAGCAATACATTCTTTTTTTTTTTTTTTCCTTTTTGTCTTTTTTCGTGACCGGCAACGGATCGCAACCCTCAGTGTCGCCGGGACCGGCCACGGGATCGCAACCCTCGGTGTTGCTCCCGCACCTCGCTCAGCCAGTGAGCGGCCGGTCTGTATGTGGGATCTGAACCCTCGGCGGGAGCGCTGCCGCACTTTCCCAAGCGGCGCACTGTAGCAGTGCGCCACCGGGCCGGCCCAGAGCAATACATTCTTAATCAATGACATATTTATAAGAAGTTTAAATGTATGCACAGAAACAGTACAGGAAGTTTCATTAAGACATACATACAAATAAGAGAAACTGGCAGCACAAATTAATGAGCTGGTGGGTGGTTTTTATGTTAAAATTTTTAAGTATTTTAATTTTTTTATTTTTATGTTTTTGTGGCTGGCCACAGGGATTGAACTCTGGACTTTGGTGTTATCAGCATCATGCTCTACCATTAAATTAATTTTTTTTTTGTCTTTTTTCGTGTCCGGCAACGGATCGCAACCCTCATTGTCGCGCCCGTACTGGACCGGGACCGGCAACGGGATCGCAACCCTCGGCGTTGCACCCGCACCTCGCTCAGCCAGTGAGCGGGAACCGGTCTGTATGTGGGATCCGAACCCTCGGCGGGAGTGCCACCGTGCTTCCCAAGCGGCGCACTAGCGCAGTGCGCCACCGGGCCGGCCCCAAATTGTACTTATTCTTTATGTCCCTTATCCAATCTCTCCCTCTCCCCCTCTCCCTCTCCACTCCCACCACTGATAATCCTAGATTTCTTTTCTCCTTCTGAAAGAGTAACGGTCATTGGCTAGATGATCTGTCCAATGCTGAAAGGTGTGTTCAGGTCCCCCAATATTATTATAGAGCAGATGCTTCTTCTGTCACTCTGGAATGGTCTTTATGTAGAGAGACATCCTGTTCTTTTCTTTGGTCTCTGCTGGTGACTCTCCTTGTGTCAAAACACTCCAATAGCTGGCAGACCATCTGTGTGGTTGTTGTGACGTTAGCCATTTTCACAGCAGCTGTGGTTACTGTGGTGGCTGTGGTGGGCCACCCACATGGAGGTGATGTTATTGGCATAATCTTTGGCACTGGTGGTGTGCCTGGTTGTCGGGGAGGGGGGGTCTGGTCCCTGGCTTGATGCTCTGGGCCTCTGGGCAGTTCCCTGAGGCACTGGTGGAGTGTCTGGTTGTGGGCGGGGGGTCTGGTCCCCGGTTCTATTCCTCAGGTCCCCTGGCAGGCCCCGAGGCACTGGTGGTGTGCCTGGGCCAGAACTAATTTTTTGTCCTTTGCTTACTTCTAACACAGGGGAACTTCCTGTGGGAACCTGTACTTGAGCTGTGTTGTTGAGCTAAAATGCTGTTTCGGTGTTGGTTCCCTTGGAAAGACTTCTTGTGCAGCTCAGGGTTTAATGGTTTACCTTATAGGTACTTCCAGCTCTCCAGAGACCTGGTGCACCTGGGTGGTGTAGAAACTCTGATCTGGGCCTGAATCTTTTCATAAAACTGCACCCCATGCAATTCTGCATTCCTGACCAGTTCTTCTGCATGGTCCTTTGCTGACTGGGGGGAGGATCGGCTGTCCTTGCTGTGTCCCAGTGTTCTCTGGCGGGCCCATCCCCCCCACCACTTGTGCTTCAAACACTTCCCATGGGGATGGGCCCTGTGCCAGTCCCTTGTGATGACTCATCGGCCTCTGAATGGTTCCCCTTTTCAGCTGTTCTGGCTTTTCGTTCCTGCATGGGTCCATCGGAACGCTGTTAGTGGTCTTGCTGTCCTGGGGACCACCAAAGCCTTCTTCTCCCCTGCCACCTTCAGGTAACTCCATCTCAAGGGCACAGCTGTGCCTTCTGCTGGCTCCTGCTCCATGTGCTCAACAGCTCCAGCCTTAAAGCAGCCGTGGCCCAAAACACTCTGAGCAGTTTTTTCTTTCTCTCATTGTGGCTTCTCCCGCCTTCATGAACTCTGTAGGTCTCTCCTCCTCTTCCCCTGAGCTCCAGTGGCCCCAGCTTGGCTGTTGTTACATTTTTATAGTTGTAAATTTGTTGATTTGTAGGAGAGAGTGATGCTGGGGACCATCTATTCCACCATCTTGACCAGAACTCTTCCATGTGATTATTTAGAAGTAGCAATTCAATTGGAAATGAAACTGTCTTTCTTTTATTCTTTAATTGCTATAAATGAGTGACCACTATGTGCCAGACACTGAAGATAAGAGTATGCAAGACTCTCAATCACAGCTGTTTGGCAAAATATTTTATTTTTACTTAAAAATTATAAGGGGCTGTCCATTAGCTCAGTTGGTTAGAGTACATTGTTGATAACACCAAGGGCAAGGGTTTGGATCCCCATGCTGGCCAGCTGCCAAAAAATAAAAAATAGAAGAATGTGAGACATACCTCAGGAACAAAAATAAATGTAGAAATTATGAAATAAATATTTCAAACAATATGGAAGTTCACAGAAGCAAAAAAGCCCTTTCCCTGTACCCCTAATTCCTCCAGTTCATTCTTCTTAGGGATAACCACTGTTAAAGCCAGTGTGTATCCTTCCAGACCATTGCACATGCATATATGGGTTGTTTATGTGTGTGTGTATATATATATATATATATATTTTTTTTTTCTTTTTTCCTTTTTTTTGTCTTTTGTCGTGACCGGCAACGGATCGCAACCCTCAGTGTTGCTCCCGCACCTCGCTCAGCCAGTGAGCGGCCGGTCTGTATGTGGGATCCGAACCCTCGGCGGGAGCGCCGGCGCGCTTCCCAAGCGGCGCACTGTAGCAGTGCGCCACTTGTCCGGCCCATATGTGTGTATATTTTTAACAGAAATGGAATCATACCTTACATACTGTTTCTGATAGTTGATGTTCTAGTTAACTATGTATCATGTACATTCTTTCATATGGTTCTTCTTGATGGGTTTCTAATATGTACTTATATAATTATATCATCACTTATTTAAACTTTCCCTATTGGTACACAGGTTGTCTCCATGTTTTTATGTTATGAATAATGTGGCAGGAAATGACCTTTCCCTTTTAGGTGAAGTGGAATTACTGGGTCAAGGGGTTATTTATATTTTAAATTTTTATAAGTTTTGCCAAAATGCCCTACAAAGATGCTGAATCAGATTGTACCCAGTTCCCCCAAACTCTCAGCATTGTTAAGATTTTATGTACTTTTACCAACTGATTTAAGGAGTTAGGTTTTTTTTTTGTTGTTGTTGTTTTGGTGGCTGGCTGGTATGGGGATCCAAACCTTTGACCTTGATGTTATAACATTGCTTTTATGATAATTGTTTAGAAATACTAAACTATTCAGATCCCTGAACTGGCCAGCTGCCAAAAAAAAAAAAAAAAAAAAAAAAAAAAAAAATATTGCTGTTGGGATATTTGAGGAAAACAGGACACTTTGTGTTCCTGCAGTTTCAGGACGTTGCAGAATAGTGTTCGTCTTAAGTAAATAAATAGCAGTGCAGAGTTTTGTTTTCTGCAGTCATGGTAACCACTGCCTCTGTGCATTCTTTTTACAAATG
This sequence comes from Galeopterus variegatus, assembly GCF_000696425.1. Taxonomy (NCBI): domain Eukaryota; kingdom Metazoa; phylum Chordata; class Mammalia; order Dermoptera; family Cynocephalidae; genus Galeopterus; species Galeopterus variegatus. The sequence goes on along the minus strand of NW_007727158.1, from coordinate 454,049 downwards.
AAAGAAAAAGAAATTGACTGCACTCCTAAGCTTTCTCATGAAAACAGGAGTATTTGTTGAGAAAGAAAAGGTAGACAAAAAGTCTGTCTTGAAAGGAAATTGGCAAAGATTGATTACACTCATATTCTTATCTAACTTGGGGGAAAAAATAAATGAAAAATTAAAAACGGGAGTATTCTGTGTTCTCTTGTCTCTTTGAGGCTCCTTCATTTGTTTTATCATACTCCTTTTTTTGTTTGTTTGTTTATTTAAAAAATTTTTTTTGGCAAACAGTACGGGGATCTGAACCCTTGAACTTGGAGTTACCACACCGCACTGTAACCAGCTGTGCCCACTGGTCAGCACTTGTCTTGCTCTTTCAACATTTTATTATATTCTCTTCAGTGATTCCTTTTCTATTTATGAGAAACCAAGTCATCCTATCTTTTTAAAAAAGAAAATCCTTTCCTGGCTTCGACTTTATAACCTCTTTAAATTATTGTCTTATTTTTTTCTTAATTCTGACACTTTTTATGAGTAGTTCTGTAGTCATCTGTACTTTCTCACCATTCCCTCAGTTCTTCACCTGTTGCTTGCTGTTCAACATTTCACAGAAATTGCTCTATCAGAAATTACAATGACCTAATTACAAAACCTCAGGCTTATCAGCTTTCCTCTGTTTAAGTCTTTTTGGAACAAGGTTCAACTCCCCCTGTGTTAGTGGGCACTATACTTTTCTCTGATTTCTATGACATCCGTTTTGCTTATCCCTTTAATGTAGGCATTTTTTAAAGTTTTGACTTCTGCCCTCTTTTTTCATTCTGTGTAATACTGGTGATCCTTTTGTTTCATTGCTCTGTTTCATATTTGTCTCTACTCCTTACCTCACTTCATCCCAGAGCTGCATTTCCCACACAGCCTGTTAGACATCTCCTTAGATTTCTGGCTAAGATTCCACACCTAATTTTCCAAATCACAGTTCAGCATTACACTTCTTCCTTCCACACCTGTTCCGCATCTTCTGTCCCCAACCCAAGTAAAAACAACCAAGACTTCTTACACCTGCCCTAATTGTATTTATTTTCAATTCTGGTATCACTAATCTCTTATTTATTCTGCTTTCTAGAATTGATTTCTTATTTTTTATCTTCCCAATTCTAGATGAGGTCATCATCAAGTCTCGAGTTAATCTAGTCTAATTCACTTATTTCCTTGAAGCTCTCATTTTTAAATGCTGCACTTGGATTTGTTCTTTTTGTCTTATATTAAAATCCAGATTCTAAACTTCTGACAAATTTGGGTCTGGGCATGAAAACCAGAGCAACATAAATTCTTCTCTGTTTCATTTTTCTCAAGTTCTTTTGCCTGATTTTACAAGATTTGTGGAAGAATAGTGGTCATTATTTGTGTTTGCTAATAAGTATGGTTTAAGAGACTCTTAGACTCCAAGAGAAAATGATTTTTGCAAATTGGAGGAAATGAACTATTTCAGAAGATTGGAGCTTAGAGAAAAAGTTCACTTGAGTGGGGATGACTACAGTGTATCTTTTTATTATACTTTTGCTGTCTTTAACATTTGACATTATTACTATTATACTTTTTTTTGGAAGTTATCTAGAAGATTGGAGCTTAGAGAAAAAGTTCACTTGAGTGGGGATGACTACAGTGTATCTTTATATATACTTTTGCTGTCTTTAACATTTGACATTATTACTATTATACTTTTTTTTGGAAGTTATCTCATCCTTGAATCCTGTTCCTTTATTTTATCAACTCCATTACTGAGTCATTACAAAGTATTTTTGATTTCTGTAGAAAATGCCACATAATCTTTTAAAGTCCATGTCCATTATGATGTCTTCATCTCTACTAGCAGTTTTCATTTCTCATTTTTTGCTTTCAGAGAATTGTGTACTGTCATAATAATATAATATGACATGTATCTTTGTTGTGACTATTTGTCAACCCAATAGATTGTGTATTGAGTTCAGGTAGTTCTTACTCATTGTTTTTGCCACTGCTCTCCATGTCTTATGTACGGTGGGTCCTCGATAAATGTTTGTTAAATGAAATTATTCTCTTAGTCTGAGATACCATTTCTACTCATGGATTGTGTAATCACTCTGACACAGATTGCTAAATGGCTGTGGTTAGATTGCATAATCTCTTTTAAATATCTTTGTCATGAAACCAGTAACGCCTTCCCTTAAAGGGTTAGGTTATAATTAGCTAGTAAGATGCTTTGAAGATGAAAAAGTTAAGGTTGAGCATTATGATTATCCTATTAAAGGTGAATTGCTAGTATCAGGTTTGTAGGTAAAACTTTTCCCAAAGCTTCTAAGTTCATTAGGTGGTGCTGAAGTAATTGTTTTGTACCTATTTACATCTTGATTGTCTTTTACTGAAATCCCTAGATTTCTTTGGAGGGAAGGAGCCTTTTGTAATGCTGTTTATTCTGAAGTCTCTGTCATAGAACCAAGTGAAGAGTGACACCCTCTCATTACAAGAGAAATAAATATACTAGGACAGTGCAGTAGTTAGGATGATGTGCCTCTTGAACTATGTTGTATGCCAGAGGTCCTCAAACTTTTGTGAACTAAGAATTATGTGGAGGCCCTCATTAAAAATGTCCCACCTCCAGAGATTCTAGTTCAGCAGGTTATATTTCTGTAATGAATGAGTAATCCAGTTGATTTCTGATTTAGGTAGTATGTGGACAACAGTTTGAGAGATACTGCTGAATGGAACTGAAAAAAGCCAGTAGAGTATGGGAATGGCTAATAAATAAGTATACAAACTAAAATTGATATTCAAAGAATTATAGACTCAGATCATTTAAAAAATTATTAGACTTCAAATATTTCACCTTTTTTTGATCTTTAATTCAGTAGCACACAGTAATTGTTTCCAGAGTATGTTTGGGAAACTTCAGTACCTGCAGATGCTCTGTGAAAAAAAGAGAGCTTGGTCAAATAAGTTTGTGAAATGTTATATACTATATTCCAAACTTAGAGATTTACACTGCTTATTAACTTAAGACTCTTAGAAGTCCTACAGCAAAAAACCTTGGCCCTTATTGTTTCCCAAACTGACCATGAGCCCTCCTTTGTTTTTTCTAATAATTCCTATTAATAATTTACGAACAAACTTGGGGAAATAAATCTTGCTTGTTATCTTTGCTTGTTATTGTGTATTGTGTGGAATTAAAAAGAAATAAGGTATGTTTTCATGATTCAGGAACTTAAAATCTTGCTAGAATTTCAAGACTTGGACATGATACTTTAAAGATGGTAAATGCATAGTGTTAAGTTGAATATAATCAAGTGCCAAAATGTATAGTAGTTGCAACTAGTGGGGGAAAAGTTTAATTTAGGTTAGCTTCTTCAGGGAGATTTCATGAAAGAAATGGGTCTTGAGATGGATCTTGAAGGGTGCGTGATCAGAGTTGATTAGAAGTAGTAATACTAGCCTGGGTTATCTAAATTGGAAAAGTAGTTGATAGGTACTAGTTTCTGTATTCAAAAATATACCTCAGCTTAGAACATATGATATTGCTTCCTCAGTGACTACTTTTTGAATATGTTAGGTAATAATGCTTTTCAAACTCTAATGTTCACATGGATAACTTAGGAATTTTTAAAAAACGATTTCTGATTCAATAGGTCTGAGGGTAGAGCCTGATATTCTGTATTTATAACTACTCCCCAGACAGATGATGTCCATGCTGTTGGTCCACAGACCACGTTTGGAGTAAGGAACGTCTTATTTGAGTAGTTGAGTTAGGTGACCTTTAAGACATACTTTAATCTTGGGGGTCTATAAATATTGCAGGGTGGAGTGTCTGAGATAATATAAAGAAAACCATACTAGAAATGAAAAGACCAATTTCTAGGTTTTTTTTTTTTCTTTAACTCTGTCAGTTATCTGTTAGCCATGTGATCTTGGGCTAGTTAGTCCACTTATCTGTGAGCTTCAGTATTTACTCTGTTAAGGGAGGGATTGGGGCTGGTGGATTAGTTCACTTGGTTAGAGCATGGTGTTGATAACTCCAAGGTCAAGGGTTCAGATCCTGTACCAGCCAGCCACCAAAAAAAAAAAAAAAAAAAAAAGAGCTCGGAGTTATAACACCAAGGTCAAGGGTTCAGATCCTGTCCCAGCCAGCCACAAAAAAAAAAAAAAAAAAAAAAGGGTGAGACTGAAGGAGGGAAAGGGCCTGGGGAACTGAAATAGTACAATTTAAAAAAAGCACTCATTTAAGTACAGTAAGTATGTTTATTGATAAGGTATTATTACATGATTGAATGAATCTTAAATGGATTTTTCCCCCTCTACTGATGATAGTTTAGAAGTAGCTAACCAGCTTTCTTGGGAACTTAACCTAATAAGTAGTGGTGAATGTTACACAACTAATATGTTCGTTATCCTTTTTTTTTTTTTTAAATTAAATTAATTTTTTCTTGAGGCATAATTCATTAGACATATTTGTGGGGTACACACAACTAACAAGTTTGTTATCCTTAATCATAGACATTCTGATGTTTGAATTTCTTTTTTTTTTTCCCTTTTTGTCTTTTTTCGTGACCAGCAACGGATCGCAACCCTCAGTGTCGCGCCCGTACCGTACCGGGACCGGCAACGGGATTGCAACCCTCAGTGTTGCGCCCGCACCTCGCTCAGCCAGTGAGCGGCCGGTCTGTATGTGGGATCTGAACCCTCGGCGGGAGTGCCGCTGTGCTCCCAAGCAGCGCACTGTAGCAGTGCGCCACCGGGCTGGCCCCTGATGTTTGAATTTCTAATTGTCTTTCCTTTTGTGCCTTTTAGTACCAGTGTGGTCTTGAGACTTCAAAACTAGTTCATGGTAAATTGTATTACAGCACAAAATCAAAAATTGGTCTTTTTGGGAAAAAATTTTTAGAAGTGAATGTTATTTTTATAGAATATACTTGGACACCTTTAATCATATTTTAAGTATTTCTTATGCTTGTTTGTTAGTAGCTGCATTTTTTTTTTTTTTTAAAAGATGACCGGTAAGGGGATCTTAACCCTTGACTTGGTGTTGTCAGCACCACGCCCAGCCAGTGAGCGAACCGGCCATCCCTATATGTGATCCGAACCCAGGGCCTTGGTGTTATCAGCACCGCACTCTCCCGAGTGAGCCACCTGGCCGGCCCAGTAGCTGCATTTTGACTAATTATTTGTGTAATATAGTTATCTTGCTTTGAGAAAACATGATATAAAAATGTGTATTTATGAAATGGATAGTTTTTATATATTTTTCTTCAAAGAAATTTGTAGCATAAAAGTAAACAACTAGATTTTCTCAAATATTTTTATATTGTAGGATATCAAAGATGACCATATGTACTATTGAAATACTGATCAAGAATGTCAAGTGAAGGGCTGACCAGTTAGCTCAGTTGATTAGAGCACAGTATTGTAACACCAGGTTCATGGGTTTGGATCCCTGTAATGTCTAGCCACCAAAAAAAAAAAAAAAAAGAAAATTTTAAGTAAAAAAGAATGTCAAGTGATGCTCTATAAATTATTAGCATATGAATTGAATATTCTTTAAAGAAAGGGTTAATCTTCCCTCCATTTCTTCTTCATCCCTCCTAGCATCCAAGGAATTGGAGGTGGAGGGAAGGGTGCTCTGCAGAGATAGTGATCTTCCTGTAGTCTGAGGACATGGGGTTGGGGAGGGGGTATGATGGAAGTGTGATGGATAGAGGAGGACTCTGGCTGAGAGATTAGTTACATTGAGTAAATTAATTTATTGAAAGAGTAAATAAATGTATTGAAGATAGTGGAAGCCAGGTTTCTTGCTGAGAAGTGTTTACAAACATAGAAGGGGAAAGGATAGAAGGAAATTAAAAGGATAGGATTGGAAATGGAAGTATTGGTGTAAGCCCATTTAAAAAATTTATTTATGCACAGATATAGAAATAGGTGTAGATGTGTATATTTATATGTATGTATATACTTGTATGTATATATATATATATATTTATATATTTCTTAGCTCTGTCTGCTGAGAGGACTTAGTAGCAGTGAAATCCCAGTAACAGTGAGTACACCTAGAGCTCAGACTTTGGTTTCTAAATGCTCTTCTTGACTAAAATGAACAGGGCTCCTTGGAGAAATGGTTAATTCTAGGGCCAGAAAGGAAAAGTACAAAATGGGCCTAGAGAATTCTGTTGTGCCAGAAAGTAAGGAAGTACTCAGAATGATGGGGGCATGTCAAAAGATACAGGAATCACTTTGAAGGGACTTCCATTGGCCACATATCATATGGAGCAGCAAAATAAATAAGGAGAGTAAGGGATTATAACCTATAGAATAAAATAAGAATCCAGGAGCCCACCATATTGGTATGAATGAGTAAATGAATGAGGGAACAGGAAAAGCTCTTTAAAGTGCAATGTGAACTAAAAAATATGGGAGGAATGATGGAATTAGGTAATCATCATCAAAGTGGTATTTAGTAACAGCAAGAGTAGTCAACGAATGCTAACGTAAGGCTGGTGGGTGGAAGTTTGATTAGGAACAGGATATTGGTGAATTATCAGAATAATTCCCCATAATATTTAATCAAATACAAAGGAGAAAAATAGTGACTTTGCAGTGGAGAAACCTGGCAGACACCAACTTGACCAGGTGATCAAGGTTAAAATCCCTAGTGATAGAAGGATAGTATAGTATGCACAGCATCATTTATGTAGATTCTTTACAAAAATGTATGACCTGTATCTGATTATGAGGAATATCAGGTAGACCAGATTGAGGGGTCATTCTAGAGAATGAAAGTCCTGTACTCTTTACAGTCAAGGGCATGCAAGAAAGATAGGGAAAGACTAAAGTACTGTTCTAGACTAAAGGAGACTGAGGAGATCTGATAACTAAATGCAGTATGTTTCTGGACAGGATCCTGGACTTGAAAGAAAGAGAGACATTGTTGGGACATTTGGTAAAATACAAATGTGTGTGTGGATTGGCTCTGTGTTATACCATTGTTGATTTCCTGATTGGGAGGGTTGTATGGTGGCAGTGTAGCAAAGTGTGTTTGGGGAGGTACATACCACCGTATTTAGGAGGGGATGAGGTATCATATCATAGAAAGATATATACACATACTACTCACTCACATACTTTCTCTTGAAACCTTTTCAAAACAAAAATAAAAAAACCACACTTTCTGATGATTATAAATTTAATCTTTCTTGTTTTTATGTTTACAGATTATTATTTTTTGCTATATTCATAGTGTGATTCATTCAGTAAATATTTATTGGTTGAAAATAATTAATATTGTGTCTGATTATCTTAATATTAATGAAATATTGTGTCTGATTATCTAGGAATATTAAGAATTCTATTTGTCTTAATAGGAATAATAAATACATTTTTAACATTGTTTTTCAGAAAGCTGAAGTTGATGGTAGTTTAAGTGATAGCCACGTATCTCCTCCAGCCAAGCGCACTTTGAAACAACCTGATTCTGCTTGCAAAGACAAATCAAAATCACGAAGTACTGGTCAGCGAGAAGAATGGAACATATCAACTGGACAGGCCAGGTGAGAAAGCAGGAACTTGTTAATTGTTTTTTCATTAATTATTTGATGTGGTTTAGGGCTGATATTAATGCTACTTTTCTTATAAAATAACTATCATTTTATAAATACCTAAATGTATTTATAAATAAATTATGTTAAGCTTATTTTATAATTTTTATATGTAATTTTATTTTCTTCAAATATGCTGTAAAATATATTTTTTTAATGAAGATATGAGGATACTTCAAAAAGTTCACGGAAGGATTTGTATGTAGTATGTAATATAAACTATTATTACTTAAACAAGGATTTTGATAGGTCTTGAATATGCATACATATTTATAAACCTGATAATTTAAATAAAACTTATAGTTAGAATTATCTTTTTGTTTGAAAATAAATAAAATCTCCCTTTTCTAAGACTTTTGAATATTCCATTTGAATTGATATGTTAAAATGTAATGAAATTTTAATTAATTAAAAAAAATCTTTTAATCTATTATCTTGTTTCAACTTTTTTTTTTTTTTTAAAGATGACCAGTAAGGGGTTCTTAACCCCTGGCTTGGTGTTGTCAGCACCACACTCTCCCAAGTGAGCTAACCGGCCATCCCTATACAGGGATCCGAACCCGTGGCCTTGGTGCTATCAGCACCACACTCTCCCAAGTGAGCCACAGGCTGGCCCTATCTTGTTTCAACTTAAATTTGCTTTCTGTCTGGTTCAGTATTGTATTAGTCTGTTTCTTTGCTTTTAGCAAAATACTTGGAACTGGGTAATTTATAAAGAAAATGAAATTTATTGCTTACAGTTTTGGAGGCTGGGAAGTCCAGAGTCCAGGGAACACATCTGGTGAGGGTCTTTGTTGGCAGTGATGGAGTTGTCTCACATGGCAGAATAGGAAACTCTCACATGCTCTACTTTTAAAACCCTCAGAACCATGCCCATGACCACCATTATTAATCCATTCATTAGGGCATGGTTCTAAGAATCTAATCACCTCTCCAAGGCCCCCACTTTCAGTCATCACAATAGGATCTTCCACTCTCTCAACACTGTCACAGTGGGGCCAAGTTTCTAGTACCTGGAACTTTGGGGGACACAATTCAATGAGTTTGGAGCCCCCATTCAATCCACAGCAAATATGTATCAGGAAAACTTAATTTTACTCAGTTTCAAAGTAAATGTTAATAATTTAATGTAAATGGAATAGGCATGCATATGCAGAAAAGATCTAAACATTGAAATCAGAATCTTTAGCTTCTGTTTTTTCCAAAGTCTTTGATGTAGAAGTGCTGATGATGTACTTACTGCAAACAAAAGTGAAAAGGAAGTCCTTTGTTTTTTATTCCTTCAAGTATTTAAAAATATTTTGATTTTATATGGGTAGGTAATTGTGGATACTCTTACTCTTTAATGAAAAGAAACTTTGGGGTTATATAGACTTTGAGAGGCCATGTACATTTACTAATACCTACTGAGTCTCTGCTTATTACAGTATGTTCCATCAGAGGCACCATTTCACGTTTTTTATTTTTTTTTATTTTTTATTTTTTATTTTTTGTCTTTTGTCTTTTTCCGTGTCCGGCAACGGATCGCAACCCTCAGTGTTGCCCCCGTACCGGACCGGGGACCAGCAACGGGATCGCAACCCTCGGCGTTGCTCCCCCACCTCGCTCAGCCAGTGAGCGGGAACCGGTCTGTATGTGGGATCCGAACCCTCGGGCGGGAGCGCCGCCGCGCTTCCCAAGTGGCGCACTTATCCAGTGCGCCACCGGGCCGGCCCATCACGTTTTTTATTTTGCATGTTTGGGAGCTAAATAGAAAAATACATGAATCATAATCTGCTGATTTTTTTTCCTTCTTTCCCACACTCATTCTTCTGTGAGATGAAATAGGTCTGGATCATTATACTGACATTACTTAAAATGAGTACTGCCATTTAATTATACTTTCAGACTTGATCTCCCTGTTGTAATCTATATCCTGCCTTTATTAAATAAAGGAATCAGGCTTTTCTTTCTAGATAAATGTTTCTAAAAAATGTTCTTTTAGAAGAACATTAAAATTCGACCTTTAACTGTAAAGTAATTTTAATAGTTTATTCACATATGAGTATATAATACAATAGATTTCTGGGCCGGCCCGGTGGCGCACTGCTACAGTGCGCCACTTGGGAAGCGCGGCGGCGCTCCCGCCCGAGGGTTCGGATCCCACATACAGACCGGTTCCCGCTCACTGGCTGAGCGAGGTGTGGGAGCAAC
>NW_007727158.1:438573-443311 GCF_000696425.1 Galeopterus variegatus | reverse complement strand
TGTCATTTTAGTAGATTTAATATAATTTGTGTAGTAACTAATTTTCTCCTTTTCTTTAAGCTCTTGTGCATAGTGAGATAATATAAAAAATAATTTTAGTCTCTTTGCTACTATGGTCCTTTGATATTTGCTCATTTAACATTTATGGTTTTGACAATATTCTTTCCTTTTTTTTGGGGGGGGGGGCGGCTGGCCCGTATGGAATGAAACTTTTGACCTTGGTGTTACAAGGCCATGCTCTAACCATCTGAGTTAACTGGCCAGCCCCTGTTTTTGATAATTTTCAAGCAACATTGTTTCATTATTGATACATAGTAAATACTATGTATTCCATTGTGCTTTGTCAAGATTTGGAATTGAGTTGAATTGAAGTTGTTTTGAATTGAAGGTGTATTTTGAGACGGGGTTTGTGGGATTGATTCACTTAGCTAGTGAGTAAGCCTAGGTGACTATCAGCTCAGTATATACATCCATAAAATTTGATTCATCTCAGATAATGCATCATCCTGCTTAATCCTTATAATGGCCCTGGAGAGGGAGATCGGTATAAACCCTATTTGACAGGAAAGGAAATTATATTCTATAGTGGTACTGTCAAATTTGGGTATAAATTACTATTTGTTAAACACTTAGATCCATATGTGGATACATAGTAAAAGTTATATAAGATTTTGTTAAAAAGATAAAATAAAAATTGCTAAGATGTTAGCATGTGTTTCTTGGATGTCAGTGTTCTACTCTAATTTCTAAAAATATCTGTTCAGTTACCCTTATATTAGCTTTTTTTTTTTTTCCCTTTTTGTCTTTTTTTTTTAACTGACCGGTAACGGGATCGCAACCCTTGGTGTCATGCCCGCACCGGGGACCGGCAACAGGATCGCAACCCTTGGGGTTGCGCCCGCACCACGCCCAGCCAGTGAGCAGGAACTGGTCTCCACATGGGATCCGAACCCTCGGCGGGAGCGCCGCCACGCTCCCAAGAGGTGCACTCTCCAGCGCGCCACCGGGCCAGCCCATATTAGCTTTTTAAAATAAACTTTTCACAAATCCTTTTGTTCTATACAATGTTGTTCTTAATGCCACCTTTAAATAAAAAGATTGAGTTATTTATTAATTTTTTTTCAGTGCCATGGATCTGGTAGTCATTTATTTGTAGTTATTTGCATTATGGATTTATTTATTTGGAAACTTTTTTTTTTTTTTGTGGCTCGCTGGTAAGGAATCTGAACCTGTGACCTTGAGTTTAAGGCTGAGCTCTAACCAACTGAGCTAACCGGCCAGCCCTATTAATTTGGAATCACATGAACAAAAGCCTTATTTTTTTTAGATTTTATTTTAATAAATATATTAAGGTAGAAGATGTTCTGGTTCCATCTTTTTTATAAGGCATTGTCTTCTGGTGGATGCCGATTTTGAAAGAGATATTTAATTGGTATGTTATGTGCATTTACATATCGGAGATGATTTAATTATACTTTGATGAAGAGCTCTTTTATGTGTATGACACAGTGCATGGTCCCACCATTGTCTAAACCCTGGTTTTATTTGGTTGTAGTACTGCTGAGGCTGTACTACAGGAAATGGACAACATCAACATCAGACGGAACCGTCGATCAGGAGAAGTAGAACGACTTCGAATGTGGACAGATACAGAATTTGTGAGTATATTAACTGTAGTAACCTTTGCGGATATTTTTTATTTTGATTAAGGAATTTAAAGGGAAAATGAGCAGCAGTTTGATTTTTTCTTTTTTGAATTAACATAATTGTTCCTTCCTCTTCATTTCCAACTTAGTTTGGGATTTTATTGCTTGCTTTCTTCTTTTATCTATTCCCCTCTTACCACAACCTTCCAAAAAAGACCCTGCACACTTTTGCCAGCCAGATGAGTCATCTTAACGTGCACTGCTGATTCTGCCACTCTTTCTGATTTGAACCTCTAATGGCTTTTTATTGTGTACTGAATTAATTAAAAATACCTTGACCTTTATAATCTGGCTTCAACTTTATCTTCTCACACACCATTGCCCCAAAATAAACAAGTCATTCTTGTTCCCATGTCTTTTACTTCTGTTAATGCAGTCCTACCTTTGTTTCAAGGTTCATTTCAAATGCTGCATCCCTTCCCCCTATCCTATACCAAGAGAAGAGGGTCTTTTCTTTGAGTTCTAGAGTACTTTGTACTTCTCTTCATGGCATTTCACTTGTTTTACTTTGTTTTATAATTACCTGTGACTTGTCTTATTTCTACTAGGCTATAATTTGCTTGAGGGAGTAAGTATGTTGACACTGTATGTTTTTAATTTTTAAATATTTTATGTTATATATTTTTTCATTTTGTCTCTTCATTTATTGAGTTCAGGAAGCTCCATTTTCACAAATCTGTGCCTTGCAAATAGGTGCTCAATAAATTTTATTGAGCAGGCATGTCACATTGGGTTGAAGTTATTTATAGTGGAGAATAAATGCCATGTTAATATATGACAGATTTCTCTCTTTGAAAGGAAAATATGGATATGTATTCAAGAGTGAAAAGGCGAAGAAAGTCACTGAGAAGAAATAGTTATGGGATACAAAATCATCATGAAGTTTCTACTGAGGGTGAAGAAGAAGGTTTGTAAAATACCTTATTAAATACATACTAGAGGGCTGGCCTGTGGCTCACTCGGGAGAGTGTGGTGCTGATAACACCAAGGCCAAGGGTTTGGATCCCATATAGGGATGGCTGGTTAGCTTAATGGGTGAGCGTGGTGTTGACAACACCATGCAAGGGTTAAGATCCCCATACCAAGTCATCTTTTTAAATAAAAATAAAAATAAAAATAAAAATAAATAAATACATACATACGTACATACATACATACTAGAAATGGTTAGCTTATTGGGTGAGCGTGGTGTTGACAACACCATGCAAGGGTTAAGATCCCCATACCAAGTCATCTTTTTAAATAAAAATAAAAATAAAAATAAATAAATACATACATACGTACATACATACATACTAGAAAGTTCAGGTGGGAGGGAAGAAAAATAATATATGTAAGTAATGTATATATAATATTGCCAGATGGGTAATTTTTGGCTTTTGAGGTCTCTATTGTATAATTTGAAATAACAAATTATTTGGCTTCTGAGTTTTCATTTCCTTAATGCTTTTAACTGTACGTTATACATTGTGTAATATATTTCATTAGTAGCTATTGGTAGTCCTTAAGTGACCTAATGTGGTATGGCATTTGCCATCATCTAATTTGCTTGCTAGGTGAAGCCTCTTTTGTACTTAGGCATCTTCTAACTGGAAGGTTATTTTACTATCCGTAGTCCGTATATCTCTGCTTATTTGCATCTCAAATTTAGTTATGGACTGAGGAATAAGTGAAGTTTAGATAAAGATGGACTGCTAATTCTAGTGGAAGGGGTTGTAGTGTTCTTTTCTGAGGGCTATCTGGGTTCTGAACCGAAGAACCCAGTCCAAATTTGTAGGGCTGGAACTGGGAACGTGATGAAATCACATTGGCCCTATGGATTTTAAATTGATGACCAGTACACCTATAGGATTTAATTCTGTAGGCAGTAATCTTTATAGAAATAGATTTTCAGAATATTTGGTGTACTGTAAATGCAGAATAGTAGTTTTACAAGGGAATCTCACTAGTTCCCACTATTTGTGTAGCTTAGATGAAGAAGAATGCACTTGTTTCTCAAATTCTCAAATTAACATTATTTTAGCCAGTTTTGAAGAGCTGATATTTCTAATGAAGTTACTTTACTGAGCAAATATTGTTGTTGTTACAGCTAGAACCTCTATATTGCTTCCTTTGGAGAAAATCAGTATAGGTGAGACAGATTTATGATGTGATTTTTGCCTTTTTGTGAACTTCATGAACACCTTTGTAGAGTTGCCAAAGTAGATATGTCATGTATAGAATTTTTGCCCATAATAAATAGTGCGTTATCGTATAAAAATTTTTTTTAAAGTAATTTTTTGAATGGTTTAGAAAACTTATTTGGGTGCAAGTTTCTTATAGTATTTTTAGATAAATATATTGTATTTGCCGATTTTCTTTACAATGTAACAATAAAGAATTTTCAAAACTTGAAATAAGCTTTCAGATGTCATGAGTGAAATGTAATGTCCTTTGCAGTTTTAGTTTTCTACTTCCCTTAGTATCACTGGCAGCTTTAAAATTTTTTCCTGTGCTTATAATGAATGTGTTATATTGATAATTCTTGTGGTTAAAAACTTAATCATTAAGTATGAGGGGTCTTCAAAAAGTTCATGGAAAGATTTGTATTATCTTTCTTATTTCTTCTTTTTTTTTCTTTTGGTGGCTGGCCAGTATGGGGATCTGAACCTTTGACCTTGGTGCTATAACACTGTGCTCTAACCAACTTAGCTAACTGGCCAGCCCTGTATCATCTTTCAGTTTCTTTTTTCTGTGAACTTTTTGAAGCACCTCTGTATATCACATTTGGGGCTCATAGGCCTATAAATTTTCATCAGACTTTTAACTGTTAATAGATAACACATCATTGCTATAGCCAAACCACTTTTTAAGAATACATTTAGGGGCCAGCCCGTGGCTCACTCGGGAGAGTGTGGTGCTGATAACACCAAGGCCATGGGTTCGGATCCTATCTAGGGATGGCCGGTTCGCTCACGGCTGAACATGGTGCTGACAACACCAAGTCAAGGGTTAAGATCCCCTTACCGGTCATCTTTTTTTTTAAAAAAAAA
>NW_007727158.1:417584-437604 GCF_000696425.1 Galeopterus variegatus | reverse complement strand
AAAAAAAAAAATACATTTAAGATTTATGTACATTATAATTTATTTTTTTAAGTGTACAGCTAGATGAATTATCACGAAGTGATCACTTATATCAAGAAATAAACTATTACTGACACCTCAGAAGTCTGTTTAATCCTCTCTCCCAATTTCTGCCTGTACCATCCTCCCAAAATGTAACTAATCCATGCTTAACTGTTGTCAGTAGGCCTATCAAACCATTATACAGTACTGCCAACAAAAATTCCTCTTGCTGTAACATTAGTAATTACCTTGTAAGGATATTTTTTTGAATTACCAAGCGGTATTTGAATACTAAACTTAGTGGTTAACTGGGCATAGATTGAAGTTTGCTGTAGTTTGGTAAAATTCTAAGTTATCTTCTCTTATTGTTTTGTATGACCAAAGAGATCAAAAGTTCCTAAGTAAATCAAGAGGTCACATCTGATCACAGTGGCTTATTTAGCAGAGAACTGTATTAATCATTAGTAGGAAAAGCATCTTCTTCTTCTTTTTTTTTTTTTAAAGATGACTGGTAAGGGGATCTTAACCCTTGACTTGGTGTTGTCAGCACCACGCTCTCCCAAATGAGCTAACCAGCCATCCCTATATAGGGATCCAAACCCGTGGCCTTGGTGTTATCAGCACCACACTCTCCCAAGTGAGCCATGGGCCAGCCCTGGAAAAGCATCTTCTTTTAACATCTATCTAAGTTGATTTTTAATTATATTCATTTATGCTGTATTATAAAAGTTGACACTTTTACGTGTCACCTGTGTAGAAAGAGTAATGGATAAGTATACATATTCAGTTCTAGAGTGGATCAATCCTTGTGGGTTAAAATAGTGTTTTTATTTTTTTTTTCCTTTTTGTGTGGGGAAACTAGAATCTCAAGAGGAAGATGGAGATATAGAAGTTGAAGAGGCAGAAGGAGAAGAAAATGATAGACCATATAATTTGAGACAGAGAAAAACAGTGGATCGATACCAAGCACCTCCAATAGGTAGGCAACTCTAAATAACTTCTTTCCGTTTTGTAGTTGAGTATCTTACTCTGTTGTACCCCTTTTAATAAATTAATATTGCTAAATTTAAAAGAATGGAATCTCTTGTAGGTTTCATATATCTTTTCCTATATATACTTCTATGCATGACACACAACTGAAAGAATTTAAAGTACATGGTAGCAACATTGAATTATATATCACATGTACAAGGGTACTTCAGAAAGTTCATGGAAAAAAAGTCTTGAAAGACAATACAAATATTTCCACCAACTTTTTGAAGTAACCTTATACATTTTTTTTATAGAAGCTTATTTTTAGTGATAAAGACTGCTCATGCTTTTGTATCACTGTGTAGTTTATAGAGCACTTTCATTTACAGCTCTTTAGGGCAACTATCTCCACGGTCCAAGAGATTAAGTAATTTACCTGAGGTTACAAAAGTGGTACACAGCTGCACTTTGGTCAATAGCTAGTTGTTTTTTTTTTTTTTTTGAGAAGGAAAAAGTTAAAAGTTTATCTTACTGCTACAAAATCTAATGACAAATAGTCAGCTCCACAGGCACTGTTTTGTTAACCTTTTTCCAGCTCTTGGAAAATTCAATCACTATTGATCCCCTCTAATTTTTTTTAACTGAGATATAATTCATGTACCATGAAATTCACCATTTTAGTATGTACAACTCAGTGTTTTATAGTATATTTACAAGATTGTGCAGTCATTACCACTATCTAATTTCAAAACATTTAATTACTTGCACTCCTTCCTCTTCCTCCTCTTCCTCTCCCTCCCCCACAGCTCTTGGCAACCACTAATCTACTTTCTGTCTCTATAGATTTGCCTATATATGACTTTTTGTCTGGTTTCTTTCACTTAGCATAACATTTTCAAGGAAGAGCCTAGATCTTACTGAAAATACTATACTCTAAAACAGTGATTGATTCTCTGGAAGGAATGTATCAGAGGTATCTCACTAGAAGCTGGCCCAAATATGCTAACATCCCTCGACTCCAGTATGAATCACTGTCACAGATATCTCTGTGACTAATGGATGAGGTGTGTTATGGCAGAAAAAAGGTTGGGAACCATTGTTCTAGATTTTGTTTTTTTAAAGAGAGTTTTATTGAGGTATAATTGAAATATAGTCTATTACACATATTTATAGTCTACAGTTTGGCAAGTCTTGAAATATATGTATACCCGTGAAACTGTCACCACAATCAAGACAATGAACATGTTCATCAACCTCCCATATTTCCTCATGCCTATTTGGAATTTACTCGCACCCCTCTGTGCCTCCCCCCTTCCAATCAGATCAGGCAGCAACTGATATGATCTGCTTTGTGTCACCATAAATTATTTTACATTTAATATTTTGATATTAATTTATTAATATCAAATTTATTAATAAATTTATTAATTTATTTATATCAATTATTGGTATAAATGGAATCATACAATATGTAGTCCTTTTTTGTTTGACTTTCACTCAGCATAATTATTGTAAGACTTATCCATGTTGTTGAAAGTAATGACAGTGTGTTTCTTTTTATTGCTGAGTAGGATTCCATTCATTGTATGGATACATCATAATTTGTTTATCCATTCATTCATGAATGAATATTAGGATTGTTTCCAGTTTTTGTCTATTTCAAATGAAGTTGTTATGAACATTCACGTGCAGGTCTTTGTGTGGACATACGTTTTCATTTTTCTAGTAAATACCTTGGAGTGGAATGGCTGGATTTTATGATTAGGTGTATGTTTAGCTTTTTAAGAAATTGCCAAACTGTTTTCCAAACTGATTGTACCATTTTCACTGAGAGTGTATGAGAGTTCCAGTTGCAACTTTTTTGGAGATTTTGAGGTATTTCTCTCAGTTATTCCTATTTATATCTGTTTTTAGCTTGATTGACTGAGCTTACGTGTAAACAGTAATTGATATTTCTATTTGTACAAAGTTTGTTTTTGTGCCAGTACTGAGATCTATTTATCCTGCAGGTAGAGGATAGACTTCTATGGTCAGTCTATTTTTAATTAATTTTAAAAAGGTATTTATTATAGTTTTAGTTTGCATTTTCCTAATTGTGTTAAGCATCTTTTCATGTGCTTATTTGCTAACGGTATGTATTTGGTAAAGTGTTCAAATCTCTTGACCATATTTTCATTTGTGTTGTTGAGTTTTGAGATTCCTCATATATTCTGGATATTAGACCTTTAACAGATATATGATTTGCAAATATTTTCTCTAAGTCTGTGGCTTGTCTTTTTATTTTCTTAGTAGTGTCTTTTGAAGAGCAGAAGTTTGTAATTTTGATGAACTTTGGTTTATAAAAAAATTTTTTTTAGTGGATTGTCTTTTTGGTATCTAAGAAATCTTTGTCTAACACAGAGTTACAAAAATTTAAGTTAACATCTGTAGAATGATTATTTGCAACTTAATATTATTACTACAAAATTTTTATTTTTGCTGTGCTTCCAGACAAAGTTTGGAACTTGAAGTCACACGATTAGGTTCTATTCAGAAAGTTAACTTCTGCTCCTTTAATATATTAATTTATCAGTTTATTTTTTCTTTTAGTACCAGCTCATCAAAAAAAGAGGGAAAACACACTGTTTGATATTCATAGATCTCCAGCAAGACGAAGCCATATCAGGTAAGTTTTGTTTGTTTTTGAAAGGAGGAAATATTTGCATCTGTGAGGGAGGGACTAATTGAATGTTTCATTCTTTCTTTCTTAGAAACTAATAGCAGTTACCTTTTCTAAAGCTACAAAGCTCTCTGGTCTCTTAGTAGAGTTGAATCTAAGTGACCTACCTTGCTTTCATTTGAAACATTTGTTCAGTTTGTCTTTGATACTTTTTTTTCCTGTTGTCCTTTCTTTTACATGTAAGAACAAAGGAAGTTTTCTATATTTAAAACTTTATCTTTTTTATTTTATTTTCTGAAAAGGTAATTCTGAGAAACACTGTTTCTCTACTCACGCAACACTTCTGACAGCAAATGGGGTTTTCACACCGAACAATTTTCCAACTCTTTGGACACCAGCTGGGTGGCCAGTAATTCAATTCAATTCAGTTCTGACACTGTTTACCTGGAATTAGCATCAGATCCCAAAATTAAGGGCTCAGTCCCACAAGACTGCCCCTCTGTCCAGATGCCAAACACAAATCCAGGCCTTCTGTACTTCTGAGTGACTGGCTATAAATTGGGGGTCCATACAACTCTCTCCTCAGGTTTGATGATTTGCTATAATTGCTCACAGAACTCAGGGAAACACTTTGTTTTACCAGTTTACTTTACCGGTTTATTTATTAAAGCATACAAGTCAAGAACAGCCAGATGGAAGAGATTCATAGGTCAAGGTATCTGGGAGGAGTTGGGGGTGTGTGGAATTTCCATGCCCTCTCTGGGTGTGCCATCCTCTAAGCACCTCATTGTGTTCACCAACCTAGAAGCTCATCATATTTTGTTGTTCAAGAGTTTTTGTAGAGCTTAATCTCCAGCAACCTCACCTCCCCTTCCTGGAGGTTGATGGGAAGGGAATAAAGTTCTAACCCTCTAATTACTTGGTCTTTCTGGTAACTGGCCTAATGGTGAGGCAGTCTAGGGTCCTTACCCTGAGTCACCTCATTAGCATAAACTCTGGTATGATCAAAAAGGGTCTCCTGAATGACGAATACAAGGCACTCCTAACACTCAGGAAATTCCAAGAGTTTTAGGAGTTCTGTACAAAGAAGGGGGTAGAGAGGACAAAGAAGACCAAATATATTTGATATTATATCACAGTAATATGTTCCCCATGCTCAAAGACAAAAATTAAAAAATGAACATGAAAAAACTTTTTTCTATCCTTAGTAATCTCTCACTCTCTTGCAGTAACATTGTTATTAGTTTGTATAACCTTAAAGAATATTGTTACAGGTGTGTGTGCATACACATGCAAATACAAATGTTATTCCTTCTTTTTACACGAAATATGCTGTGTGCTGTCCTATACCTTGCTTTGGCTATTTTTTTTTTTTTTGTCTTTTGTCTTTTTTTCCGGTGTGTCAAAGACAAAAATTAAAAAATGAACATGAAAAAACTTTTTTCTATCCTTAGTAATCTCTCACTCTCTTGCAGTAACATTGTTATTAGTTTGTATAACCTTAAAGAATATTGTTACAGGTGTGTGTGCATACACATGCAAATACAAATGTTATTCCTTCTTTTTACACGAAATATGCTGTGTGCTGTCCTATACCTTGCTTTTGCTAGCACTGCCGCGCTTCCCAAGCGGCGCACTATCCAGTGCGCCACCGGGCCGGCCCTGCTTTGGCTATTTTAAGATCAAGTTTTTACCTTCTTATTATGGAGTTTTCAGAGTTATTTACATATGATAGATACAAATCCATTGTCAGATACTGGTCAGCTGTTTCCCCCCAGCAAAAAAAAAAAAAAAAATCCATTGTTGGATATGTATGTTGTGAGTACTTCTCGCGTGCTATGACTTGCCATATGTTTTCATAATGATGCCTTTTGAAGAGCAGATGTTCTAAATTTTTTTAAACGGACCTTTTATTTTGCAATAATTTAAGCTTTGCTGAAAAGTTGCAAAAATAGTACAGAGAGTTCCTGTATATCTCTTATGCATTTTCCACCATTGTTAGCATCTTACGTATTATTGGGATACATTAATGAAAACTGAGAACTGACACTGGCACATTGCTACTTACCAAACTTCAGACTTTATTTGGATTTCACCACTTTTTCCATTAATGTACTTCTCTGCTGCAGAATCTAATCCAGGATACCACTTTGCATTTAGTCGCCATGTCCCCTTTGGTCTGTAAAAGTTTTTCAGTCTTTCCTTGTTTTCCTTGACTAGCATACCTTTAAGGGTTTGGAAAGTAAGCTCTATCTCCTGGAGGAGGGAGTATCTACATATACTGCTTGGAACTCTTTTGTAGGGAAGTGGATTCTTTTCCCCATTTAAAATTTTTATTCACTCATTTGTGTTTTCAGTAAGGACTTATGTATATTTATTTCATACTTTGGGTTTATAGTGCAGTGCTGTGTTATGTATTTTGTTTCCCAATATGAGCCAAAATTTTTTTTTGTTCATTTCTTGCACTTGAAGTACTCTTTGATGACATCCTTGGTATAAGATTCTTTGCCATGGTCCTTAACTACTAACAACCACTTTACGAGGTTTTCCCTGCCAGTTTTACAGAGGCCTACCCATTCCCCTAGTTTCTTGTATCAGTCTTAATTAAGCTGATTTGGTGTTCAGCACAAAGAGTTTCTGCCAACTTGAACGTACATAGGCTCATCACAGTTGGATGCAATCACACAGAGATGGGTTTGGCCCTTTTGTAAGGCTTTGGCAGCTTCATGGATGAGGGCAACCTTCAGCGTCTCTTGAAAAGCAGTATTAACGTCCATTTCACCTCCAGCAGCAATTTCCTCCTCAGCCATGACAGTGGTTTATGGATGAAGCCAAATCTTGAGTGTACCTGAGCTCCTTGCTGCTCGGCAGCAGCAGGGAAAGAGTGAGGGCAAAGATGTTAAATGTTTGCTCAGTGAATTTTCTACTGAGCTAATTGTATATTTGATGCTTACAATGTGTTTTTAAAAACCATTTGCTACTATAATGGTTTTAAGGATTTTATTCTCTTTAAATATAGGAGAAAAAAGCATGCCATTCATAGTAGTGACACAACTTCTTCTGATGAAGAACGTTTTGAAAGAAGAAAATCAAAGAGCATGGCAAGAGCAAGAAATAGGTTAGTAAATTTTTTAGTGTTGCTTCCATGGTAGAAAATAGGAAGAACAGTTTTCTTTATTTTTTTGAATGAGTTATTTTAAATCTATACTGGAATTTTGCAAATATTGGTATTCAAAAGATATTTTAGACTAGAGTAATGCATTGACTTGGTTTCTGCTTAGTAATTCTAGCAATAGAAATCTAACCTTGGGAAATTTCCCCTAAATTACTTAGACTGTAAGTACATGTAATAAAGTGTGAACACCTAAAGGAAGGAGAGCCAAGGGGAAGAGGCCAGCCTATGTGGCAGCATCTGTCTTTTCCTCTGTACTTCCCCTCTAATTCAAATCCATGTAACGAAGCTGATTTTAGGTGCTTTTAATGATTATAATATAGCACTCTGAATAAGATATAGTTTCTAATAGAATTATCTCAGGAGCCCTTGGATTTTTACTGGAAAAATTTATTTTGTTTTTGTTGTTGGTTAAATGAGTACCTCTGGTGGTCTTTGCCTAACTAGGCTAAATGACTGATTACTACATGGTTCTCTAAAACCTCAAAGAATTTTCACTGGAGGAGAAAATCTGTATTTGTCTAGTAAATAACTGAAGTGAAATTATAATTTATTTTTAAAAATTGGGTTAATTTTCTAGCTTATATTTATAATAATAAAGATAAATTATATTTAGAAAATTTACATTTCGCAAAGCATTTCTATAATTTGGCCTTATATATTTATTTTAGAAATATCAAGTTTTCAGTTAGCAGGTCATGGAAATGAGTTTGGGTTGGTGTAGATTTAATTCTAAAAAGAATTCCTTGTGGACGAAGGAAAGAAAATGTAAGAGAAAAATCTAAGTTTAAATAAAATAATTTAATGTCTATTTAATCTGAACTATTCTGATAACCTCCTTCGAGAGTATATTTTTAAGGCAGATTTAGGATTCAGAAATGTTAGTGAAATTACATTCATTATAGAAGCTGTACTTTTTTGAGGCTGTTTATGTCATCTTTTGGTGTTTTTTCAAGGTTAGAAGAGGAATTAGGTTATATTTACTTAGGGGATAAAATTAAATAAAATAGTATAGGATTTTAGGTAGCTAGAGATCTCTCTTAAGGTAGTTACACAAAAGATAAAGCTTAGTTCTCAAGATGTGATCTAGAATTGGTTTCCTTTGAACAAAAGGGAAAGAAATTTTTTCAGTCATTTAGACCAAATGAACATATCCATGTAATATCTGACGTTAAATTTAAATATTATAATAAAGCCTGATTTCATGTAAGAGCTGTATTTGTAATACATATAGATCTGTTTTTATTTTATAGTTGTATAATATGGGCTATCAGGTATATTAAGACATTTCCCTAAATTGGAATAGATTGTGCTGTTTGGGTAAATAGATCAATGATCATGTTTGCCTTATCTAGTGAAATAACTTTATTTTTGGTTAGTTGAAAAGAATTTAGGAAAAGTAGTTAAAAAATATGAAATCCTTTGATATTATTTTCTGGCTTATGAGAAAAAGAAAGATGAAAATGTGTCCAAGATTTACATTTATTTTGACATTAAAAATGTGAAATTTTAATGTAATTTACTTGGATTTTTACAAATTTCAGATGTTTGCCTATGAACTTCAGAGCAGAAGACTTAGCTAGTGGTATTCTCCGAGAACGAGTGAAAGTGGGTGCAAGCTTGGCTGATGTTGATCCAATGAACATTGATAAATCAGTAAGTTTTGTAGATGTTTTTCTAGAACTACCTTTAAAAAAAAGTTTTTTCTTGTTTCTAAAGCAACACATAATAAAAGTAAAAATTTCAGGTATGAACAGTATTAATGTTTTGATGTATGTGTTTTGGAACCTAAGAAACTGGGTCACATGTGGTGCGTAGCCAGGTTTTTCCCATTTCAGTGTTACTGGAATACATGAGGGTAATTCAGAAAGTTCATGGAAAGATTCATAATCTCTTTTAATTCTATTTTTACATAAACTTTTTGAGGAACCCTTGTATAACAGGTAGGAAATGAGGCTGAGAAGTTTATAAGGGGCAAAGCCCCGTAAACCATGATAAGCAATGGGCTGTTGTTGAAACTGCTAAGTTGAATGATCAAGTTTACGTTTTAGGTAGATCACTCTGGCTATAATGTAGTTAATGAATTTTGGGGGGAGTAAAGCTGGCATTAGGGAGACTGGTTTGGATGTCATTATAATCTAGTAATTGGAGTAATGGTCATGGTAGAAAGTAGGATAACAGTATAAAGTAGAAGGATTTGAGAGAGTTGAGGATTGAATTCACATATGACAGAATTTGGTGAATGAGGAAGAGAAACAAATTGAGGGTATTACCCAGGTTTCTGGCTTAGGTGGCTAACTGAATAATGGATGTATTGGATGCATATGGATGGTTCCACTATCTGAAGTAGGAAACTAAGAGGAGGACAAAGTGTTTGAGGTGGGAAGAGGATTTAATTAGTTGTGGACATGTTTTAGGTAGCTGTGGTATACCACAAATGAAAGTAACTTGTAGGCAATTGGTTGTTTAGGTTTGGCATTAAGGAGAAATATCTGGGCTAGAAATTCATATATGGGTTATCAATTTAAAGACTATAGATGTTGCTATGGAAAATGATGCTTGTACCCAGGGAAAGTATGTAGCATGAAAAGAGACACAAGATTCAGAGGACATGGTAGATTCTTTCTCACTGTTAGTAATATCTTATTTTGAGGGATACTTTGGAATAAGTTTATTGCATAAGCAAGAACTTATTCGATATACATTTTTTTGTTCCCATAAATCTATATACCATAATTTAACAGATTTTCTTATGAGAGATTGGCATATATATATTTGAAGATGAAATTTTAACTATCTCCTATCTGAAGTCATAGAGGAAAATATTTACCTTATGTTATTAATGAAGGCCTAAGGAAATTTCAGAGTACTGAGTATGCCCATACTCCCGTTTCTTAATAGTACATTTTCTCAGAGGGCATTACCTAATGCTTTGTTTACCAGGATCTTAGTCTTTTGAATCTAGTTAACTTTAGATGTTTCTGCCAATCAATTAGAGTATTTCTTTAAAATTTGATATCGTATACAAGAAAATTTAGCTTTTCTTAGAATTTTTCTGTTATTTGACCTCTGTTTTTATTTTTCTAGTTTACTTAAGTTTTTCTATCATAGTAATATATTCATTGTAAAACATTTTCAAATACCGTAACAGAATAAAGAAGCAGAGAAAGACATCTCCTGTAGTCTAATAGTCAGAGGCAACAACTGTTAATATTTTGGCAAAATTTCCTTCAAGCATTTTTTTCTATGTACTTTTTTCTTTATATAGTCTTTTAGCTATTTAAACTATTATGGGTGGGAGGAATAATCTTTGTTGCTTCTGTGATACGTTAGTGTTTCTCAAACCATTTTTCATTGTTGTCCTGTAAGGAGAAAAATGAAAGTTCTCCCTAATTAAAGAAATTAAATATTAAAGAATAAGATTTTTCAGTTAAGGATGAGCTTTGGAAGGCCACAAACAATTGTAATAGCTAAGATTTTCTTGCCCTGCCACAAAACCAATTGCTCCCT
Organism: Galeopterus variegatus; assembly: GCF_000696425.1. NCBI lineage: Eukaryota > Metazoa > Chordata > Mammalia > Dermoptera > Cynocephalidae > Galeopterus > Galeopterus variegatus. The sequence goes on along the minus strand of NW_007727158.1, from coordinate 427,270 downwards.
TGGGTATAGTATTGCCCCTGCTGAGAATTCATGTGATATATAATACTTTGAAAGGCATTTAAACTGTTAGAGTATAAATATAACATTTCTTTAGATACCCATTAAAGTTTTAGGTTGGGCATTAATCCTGGTCCTGAGTTCCTAGATGAAAGAATGGATGTTATATTTGCCTGAACTGAAATAAGCTTGAATTTTGACGCTGACTTTTTTTTTCTACACTGATTTGTTGTTATGTTCAAAAGCTTCTGCTGAAGGCATACATTTCTGAATCATAAGACTATTTCATAAATTTTAAAAATTCTATAAATGAAACACATAAAATTATTTTATTCTAAACTTTTCCCCTTTTCTCCAAGGTGCGGTTTGATAGCATAGGTGGATTGAGCCATCATATTCATGCACTAAAGGAAATGGTAGTATTTCCACTTTTATATCCAGAAATTTTTGAAAAATTTAAAATTCAGCCTCCAAGGTAAGTAATATCTTTGATGTTTATTATTGTTCTTACTGTTAATTTATCAAATTTTAATTAGTAAAGGACTGTAAATACATATGAAATATATGTATTTATAATATATATTATAAACACATATATTGCACATTATATATGCTATGCTGTATATAATATATAAATGTTATAATATATAATTTGATGTAGTCTAGCAATGACAATTAGGAATAAAATTTTATTATTTATGGCTCAGAGGCTGTGGAACTAAGAATGTTCTTGAAGTTTACATTTCAGGATTTTGGAGTTAGGCATGATTGAGATTCTTTTTGCAGGCCCTGAATATACAACTGGATTGCCCAAATAGATTTTTCTGAATTTGGCTTCCTAATAGCGTCAAGTTTGATGCTATATGTTGTCTAGTTTTGGAAGGACAATTCCATTAAAAGTGTTTCTATGACTCGACAATGTGGTATTTTTGAAAAAGGGTAAGCTTGATTATTTTTATGATTAGATTGTGTCTGATCATGAGGTGGCTAGCTAGTGAACTACTAGAAAAGGCTGAGACGTTATGTTAAAGGAGATTGGACAGAATAAAATATTCTGAAGGTATACATGTAGACTGTTAGATTTAAACTGATAAATGTCTATTTTCATTGAGGAGGCACTTTTTATTCAGATTTGGTTCTGATTTACTTTCCATGTGTTTAAGGATATGGAAAATCTTGTTAAAGTTTCATCTATTTGAGTGGATTTAAAAGTTGGCCTATAATTCTATAGTGGCTTTGTAAAATGAAAATAATAGTTTATGTCTTTTATGAGTTTTTTTTTTTTTTACAGCTGGCTTGTACAGGGATTGAACCCCCTGGACCTTGGTATTATCAACACCAGGCTCTAACAAACTGAGCTAAATGGCCAGTCCTGTCTTTTATATGACTTAACTTGCATTTTAAATATCATTACTTTTTTCAAAGCTATTAAAGTAGTGTAGCCTTTAGAGAAACTTAAAACAGAGAGTTATAAGCAGAAAGTGTACTATGAAACTCCCTCCCCCTGCAAGGTAATACTATTCCTCAGGGTTGAACATTTTTGTATATTCTTTGCAGGTTTCTTTTATGTATTTATTAATTTTATATTTTGCCTTTATTATGCCATATAAATATTTAATATAAATGAAATTATTCAATACCCTTGTGTAACTTTTTGTTTTTCAATCTACAGTATATTTTAGATACCTTACTGTATCAGTAATGTATTGTTCTTTTTGAAAACTTACTGTTATTTTATTTTATAGAGGTAGTAGTGCATTTAATTGTTCCTTATTTATTAAATAGCATTTCTTTTTTCATTTTTTTACGGTTAGAAACCATGATCTATTGAACACTTATTTAAATCTATCTTTATACATTCTCTTGAGTATTTGTATGTGATATATTCTAAGATATGAAAGTTCTCGGTCACAGGGAAATACATTTAAAATTTCAGTATATTTTGCCAAGTTACTCTGTACTTTAATTATTTCTTGCCTACCAAAGCTTGCTGCTTTGAGGAGCGAGAGAGGTGAAACTTTTGTCTGTGTACTAGAAAAAACTTTATCATATCTAACAATGACAATATACACTCATCCAAAACTATATAGGAGGGAAGGACATCCTTTTAAATTGGTTACCAGTGGTGGTGGTAACAATGTGGTTTTCTTGATTCTTTATTCCTTTAGGGGCTGTTTGTTTTATGGCCCTCCTGGCACAGGTAAAACCTTGGTTGCCAGAGCATTAGCCAATGAATGCAGTCAAGGAGACAAAAAAGTGGCTTTTTTTATGAGAAAAGGAGCAGATTGTTTGAGCAAGTGGGTTGGTGAATCTGAAAGGCAACTTAGGCTTCTTTTTGATCAGGTAAGAGAAATCAGCTAATTTGAGAATATTTTCTTTAGAATACTTAATACATTTAGTTTGCAAATGTAAACTGTTTATGAGGATGTATATTTTCCAATTAGTATGCTAAATTTCGGATCAATGATCTCAAATTGTATGCTTTAGAGATATCAAGTAGCAGTTTTACTAATACTTTTGAATATTTATGATGATTCATAAAACATTTATTGAAGTGCCTACCAGGCATACAATAAATACCATGTTAGGTGCTTTTGAGAACCCAGTATATAATATACACTCATATATCATTAGATTATAATCCAATTGAAGAACTAGAACAGACTTAAAAAGTTAAATATCTGTGCAAGAAATCTCACAAAGCAGTGTGTTATTTGTTTTCATGAGTTGTAAATACAGTCTTGGAAGAGTTCAGAAATAAGTGAATGCTTTTAAAAGGCAGAGTGAAGTGAGTGAATATCATGTTAGGCTATCTCCACTATTTATATATAACAGTAACTTTTTTTTTTTGTAACAGTAACTTTTAAAATGTTCTTTCCTGTACCTTATAAAAATTAGTCCTGATATAAACTTACTTTTGATTGAATTAGTAAAGGAAGCCATTTATATTTGGCAATGCAACTTATATTTGATTATGTCGGAGGAAATTCACATGAAATAAAAAATGCTTTTAGCAAGCATTTATTGAGTAGTCATTACTGAGTTGATGTGTATAAAAGTCCTTTGTAATTGGGCAAAGCACTTCAAATATTATTTTAAAATTATTATTAGTATCAAAAACTGCTATGTTCTATATAACGGATTTAGAAAGAGGAATAGGTAAGATTCTTGCCTTCAAGGTGTTCAGTGTCTAGTGTCAAGGCAAACATATGAGGGGTCTTCAAAAAGTTCACTGGAAAGATTTGTATTATCTTTTAATTTTATTTTCCATGAACTTTTTGAAGTACTCTCTATGCACCTGAATGCTTCAAGAGAATTTATTAATAATTGAAAAATGTAACTATAAAATGACATTGATAAACAAGGGAAGAATTGGCTTGGGAATGCTGACATATTGTCCAGTGACTTCATTTAAAATTTTTTGATATATACTTTTTAGTCAGTTCATGCTGTGGGTAGTAATGTCTCTTGGTTTTATTCAAAACCATGATATAAATTTTATTACTTCTTTTATTTAAATTTATTTTATTTCTGTTTCATAGTTTCCTTGGTGGTAGGAGTAGTTGAAATGTTAGCTTTCTTTTTTTAAAAAATTGCTAATAGTCATGATTTTTTTTTAAATGAAAGATTCTACATTTCTAAATTAAGGACATAGTTTGTGCACTGAATGAAACAAAGGCAGTACTGCAATATATTGTCTAAGAAAAATGTTATGTATCTGGCTTTACCATTACATATTATAACTTTAAATAAATCAGAGTGGCTGATCTTTAGTAGCCTATTCTGTACAATGGGGGAAATAATACACATCTCGCCAAATTACTGTGAGATTTCACTAAGAAGTATATAAAGTACTTATCAGTGACTGGCACATAATATACTTTATTTTCCTTTTGCAATTCTGTGAGGCTATAGTTGTAGAAAACAGCTATTTCTTTCATGTATATAAAAATAATGATCATAATGATCAGATCTTTATTCCTCTTATTATATAATTCTAGTTCTTTTAATTTTTCTCCCGAAACCCAGATTTTGTGGTTGAATTGTCTTCCATTTCAAATTATTGGAAACACTGTAAGTTTAATACATATCCTATCAGTCAGGGAGAAATGGAAAAATTCATATCCATTTCTTAGTAAGCTGACCTTCCTGTGAACTAAGAATTTGCTTTAAAGTAATTTTGAAACACAAACTATATAATGTACACATTTAGATTACGTGTATACAAAGTTTAATGTAAACACAAACTATATATATATATATTTAAAATTAGTTTATAAATATAGCAAATTATATGATAAAAACTTTTCATTTGTAATCTAATATTTATCTTAAGTTCCTACTAGATCTCAGATTTAAATGAGCAAAATGGCACTGGGAAAGTACCAGAAGGAAACACGTACAATCTCAGAATATGGGGTATTCAACTATGGAAGAAAAGACCTAATACATAAAAATTTTTTTAAGATTCTGCATGGCAAAAAAACACCTGTGTTGTCAGTCCATTTTGTGCTGCTATAACAGAATACCACAGATTGGGAAATTGGTAATGAATAGAAATTTATTGGCTCACAGTTCTGAAGGCTGGCTAGGAAGTCCATTATCAAGGAGCTAGCATCTGACCAGGGCCTTCTTGCCGTGTCCTAACATGGCAGAAAACATCAGATGGCAGAAGGGGAGAGAAAGAGAGTACACAGAAGATTAGGGTGAACCCACTTCTTCAGTAACAACCCACTCCCTTGATAACAGCATTAGTCCATTCTTGATGGTGAAGCCCTCATAACCTAAACTCCTCTTAAAGATCCCGCCTTTGAATACTGTCACAATAGCAATTAAATTTTAATGTGAGTTTTGAGGGGACAAATATTCAAACTATAGCAATACCATAGACTAAGCTGAGAGATAAATGATACCCTTGTAGAAAAATATTTGCATTTCTTTTACAGAGGGCTAATCTTAAAATAAATATATAGTTCTTAGAAATCAGTAAGCAAAATATCAGTGATTCAGTGAAGTAACGTGCAAATGGTATGAACAGAAATTTCGTAGAAAAAGCAATATAAATGGCTACCAAAGATGTAAAACACACTCATCTTCACTCGTAATAGAAAGAAAAATTAAAACTAAACTGAGATAACCTTTTGTATCCTAAAAAAATATCAAAGATCAGTAAGTTTGGTAATACATTGTTGATGAGCACCCTTAAATATTGCTGGTTAGAGGGTAAATTGGTACATCAGTGGAAGGCAGTTTGCAAATATCTAAATTAGAAATGACATGTGCCTTTTGAGCCAGTAGTTCCAGTTTCAGAATTTATTATATTGATATGTTTATATTCATATGAAATGATAAATGTACACAATTATTTATTACAACATTGTTGATAATAGGAAAATATTGAAAACAGCCTAAATGTTAACACAAAGGAGACTGGTTTAATTATGTCCCATCCATACAGTGGGACATTATGTAGCTGTTAAAAGAATGAGGCAGATCTTTATATACTTAATATGGAAGCTAATTAAGATATATTGTTATATAAAAAAGGCTACTGTATGTCAAAGAGAATGTGTATAATGTGCTATGATTTTTGTTTAAAAATACATTTTTCGTGTGTTTGTGTGTAGAGGTGTATGGAAGAATGAGTGAATCGAAAACAGCTTACTGGTAGGAAACCTTGTGGTTGGAGACTGGGGTGGCAAGGAGATTTCCTTTTTATGATAAACTCTTTTATATCTGCTACATGTTGTGCCATTTGCTTATATTACTTATTAAGAAAATACAGTAATTAAATTTTAAAAATGAAAGCTAATACAATAAATAACATTTGTTTTCTTTTTACTAGGCATATTTGATGAGACCTTCTATAATATTTTTTGATGAAATAGATGGATTAGCTCCAGTTCGCTCTAGCAGACAAGATCAGATCCACAGGTAATTTTTCCTAATCTTATTAGGTTGGGTTTTTTTCACTCATCGACTTAGTATTTAGTCTTAATTAACCCTTGGCTAAGTGCTATAAGACTTACAAAGAATTTTAAAATGTAATCTGTGTCCTTGAAAAACACTTTTTTCACATAGCACAGGAGTCAGCAAACCACAACTTGTAGGCCAAATCCAGCCCTCTCCCTGTTTTTGTAAGTGAAGTTATGTTGGAACATAGCCATGCTCATTACTTAACTCTGCAGTTGCTTTTGTGCTACAAGAGCAGAGCTGAGTAGTTGTGTCAGAGAGATCATATTGATTAAGGCATTTACTATCTGGCCCTTTACAGAAAAAGTTGTCAAATCCTGAGTTAGCATAATGTTTTGAAATTTAACCATGTCATGTATACTAACATTTCATTCCTTTTCATTCTTCAGTAGTAGTCCTTGGTGTGTGTGTGTGTACAAAAATTTATTGATTTGCTAATTCACCATCTGATGGAGATTTGGTTTGCTTCTATTTTTGGCTGTTTTGATGATGCTGTTAGGAAAATTTGTATACACATTTTCGTGTGGACACATTTTCCTTTCTGTTGGGTAAATTACCTAAGAGAGGAATGGCTGGGTCCTGTGGTAAATGTATGTTTCGATTTATAAGGTAACACCATACTTCTTTCCAAAATGGTTGTACCGTTTTATGTTCCTGTGACATGATAATTTCAGTTGCTCCTCATCCTTGTCAACACTTGGTATTGTTACTCTCTTAACTTTAACCATTCTAATGGGTGTATAGTAGTGGAATTAATTTACATTTTTCTGATGACTAATAGTATTAAGCATCTTTGTATGTACTTATAGCCCATTTGTATATTTTCTTTTGTGAAATGTCTGTTAAAATCTTTTACCCTTTTTTTTTTTTTAAAAAGAAATCAGATTGGATGTCTTACTGTGTTGTAGTCTATACATTTTTGACACAAGCCCTTAGTTGGATGTCTTTTTTTTTTTTTGGGGGGGGGGTTTTTTTGGCAGCTGGCTGGTATGGAGTTCTGAACCCTTGACCTTGGTGTTATGGATCTGTGTTTTGAAAAATTTTCTAGTAGTCTGGCTTCGATTTTTGTTTGCTTAGTTATGACTTTCAAAGAGCAAAAGACTAATCTTGATAAAGCCAACAGTGCCTTTTATGTCTTGCTTTAAAAAAATTGCCTAAGCCAATGTGTCAACAATTTTCTTCTATGTTTTCTTCTAAAATGTTAATAGTTTTAAGCTCTTACATTTAAGTCAATGATTCATTTTGTTAATGTTTATGTATCAGCATGAGGTAAGGGTTTTAGTTAATTTTTATAGATGGTGCCTGGTATGTACTGAAGTTTATTTTTTTATACGTATATCCATTTGTTCCAAAACCATTTATTGAACAGGTTACTTTGTTGAATTACTTGNAAAAAAAAAAAAAAAATTGTTTTACTGGTCTATTGCCTTTCCTATTATACATTTTAAAAACCTATTTGTCAGTTTCTTCAGAAAAGCCTATTGGGTTTATTTGGGATTGCACTGAATCTGTAGATCTATTTGGGAAGAATTGTCGTTATCTGAATGTGGGGCTTAAATAAAAAAAACCTGTGTACTGTGAAGGTATCTTGAGATCGAAAATGAAACAGGCAACCCCATACAGTTTACAAAGAGTTTATTATCGATGGTGACTTACATGTAGGGAAGAATCTGGCATACAGTGATCCAGGGCCGCACAGCTGTTCTCCATAATACTTGAAGGGGAACCGGGAGTTGTTAAGCAGCTTGGAGACAAAAGTGGAACTATGCCAAAGAGTTACTTGTTTCACATGGCCTTCTTATCTTACATAAAACTAGCATTTTGTTCCTTGTTATGCCTTGGTTGCTCAGTAATCTGTGCAGGGAAAGATTGTAAATATCTAAACCAAAGTTTNCATACAGTGATCCAGGGCCGCACAGCTGTTCTCCATAATACTTGAAGGGGAACCGGGAGTTGTTAAGCAGCTTGGAGACAAAAGTGGAACTATGCCAAAGAGTTACTTGTTTCACATGGCCTTCTTATCTTACATAAAACTAGCATTTTGTTCCTTGTTATGCCTTGGTTGCTCAGTAATCTGTGCAGGGAAAGATTGTAAATATCTAAACCAAAGTTTTGAAGGCCAGAAAGATGCAGGAAATTCTGACCAGCATCCCTACAGCGCTCTTTGACCTTATTAGTCTTCTAATCCATGAACGTGGTACATCTGACCATTTATTTAGGCCTTCTTTAATATCCCTTTGGTATGTCTCATAGTTTTTAGTGTAAGGATCTTAGGTATCTTTGTTAAATTTATTCCTAAATACTTTATTTTTTAAAATGAATGGAGTTAAAATATATTTTCTAATTGTTTACTCTTGGTTTATAAATATGCTGATTTTTATAGTCTTGTATCTACAGCTTTGCTAAATTCACTTATAAGTTGTATTATCTATTTTGTGGGTTTCTTTGATGTTTATCCATACAAGATCATGTTGTCTTCAAATGAGAGTTTTATTTCTTTTCCAATCTATGTCTTTTATTTCTTTTTCTTACTTAGTCCTCTGGCTCAAGTCTGCTGTTAACTAAAAGTGGTGATAATGGAAATCATTGTCTTGTTCCTTGTATTAGCTATAAAACATTGAGAATTTTATCACTGAATGTGATTTTAATTGTAGGTTTTTCATAGACCGTGTATCAGTCAAATTGAGGAATTTCCACTATATTCCTAGTTTCTGTAATGGTTTATTTTATTGTGATATATGGTATTGAACTTTGTAATGTGCTTTTTTCCTGCCTCGTTTGAATTGATCATATGTCTTTTCTTTTTTGACCTATTAATATGTAGTATTATTTTGATTGAAGTTTAGATGCTAAACCTAACTTTACATTCTTAAAATAAACTCCACTTGCTTGTGATGTTATCCTTTTAAAAAAATTGTTGGATTCAACTTACTAATATTTTTAAAAGTGTTTTATCATCTGTGCTCATGAGAGATTTTGATCTGTAGTTACTCTTAAAATATCTGCATCAGGGTTTGGAATCAGGTAATTTTGATGTGTATTGAGATGATGTATTCTCTCCTCTATTTTCTTGAAGTGTTTATGTGCGTTTGGTTGTTCCTTCCTTAAATATTTGGGATTCACCAGTGAAAACATCTGGACCTGGAGTTTTCTTTATGGAAAGGGTTTTGGTTACATGTTATATTTCTTCAGTTGATACGGGGCTATTCAAGTTTTCTGTTTATTCTTGGGTCAGCTTTGGTAGTTTGGTAGTTTATCTTTAAGGAACTTGTCCATTTCATCTAAGTCATGAAATCTGCATGAATTACTTTATAATATTCCCTTATTCTTTTAATGTCTGAAGAGTCTATGGTGATATCCCCTTTTCATTCCTGATGGCGGTAACGTGCATTTTCTTCCTTTTTTTCCTTGATCAGTGTTGCTAGAGGCTTATGAATTTTATTGATCCTTTCTTCCCGTAAGAACCAGCTCTTGGTTTCATTGGTTTTCCTCTATATAATTTTTTCTTTTCCAATTTTATACTACCCTTTCCATTACTTTAAAAAAAATTGATAGACTGAGGAGGGGAGTAATGAATAGACAGTGTACAGAGGATTTTTAGGGCTGTGAAAATACTCTGTATGGTACTATAATGGTGAATATATATATATATGTATTTATTTATTGAATCAAAATTGATCATACATATTTTGGGGGTTCAACATTGAGATATGTTG
>NW_007727158.1:414822-416885 GCF_000696425.1 Galeopterus variegatus | reverse complement strand
TTGTTACAAATCGTAATTATTCTTTATGCCCCTTGTCCAATCTCTCCCCATCCCCTTTCCCACCCCCCTCCCGCCTCTAATCACCCTAGATTTTTTCTGAAAGAATAATGGTTACTCTGTTGATTTGCTGCCCAAATGATCTGTCCAATGCTGAGAGGCATGATTAAGTCCCCCAGTACTATCATAGAACACATGTCTCTTCCATCACTATGAAATGGGCTCTGTGGAGACAGAGCTCCTCCTCCTTTCTTTATCTCTGCTGCTGACTCTCCTTGTGTCAACTCACTCCAGTGGCTAGTGGACCATCTGCATGGTGGTTGTGGCATCTAGGTGCCTTTGTGGCAGCCATGGTTATCGTGGTGTCTGTGGTGGGCCACCCACATGGAGGAGATGTTTTTGGCCTGCTCCATGGTGCTGGCAGTGTGCCTGGTTGTGGAGAGTGTCCAATCCCCGATTCCCTGCCCTGGGTCCCCGAGTGGGTCCCAAGGCGCTGGCATGGTGTGCCTGGTTGTGGGAGGGGGTTACAGTACCCTTCTCCATGCCCCAGATACCTGGGTGGGCCCTGAGGTGCTGATGTGGGGTGCCTGGTTGTGGGAGGGAGGTCCAGTCCCCTTTTCCATGCCTTGGGCCCCTGGGCAGGGCCCTGAGGCACTGTCACGGCATGCCTGGTTGTGGGAAGGGGCTCCAGTCCCTGGCTGCTAGCCCCAGGTCCCTGGATGGGCCCGTAGGCCTTGGTGGTGTGCCTATATGTGGGAGTGGGGTCCAGTCCCTGGCTCCAATCCTTGGGTTCCTGGGTGGGGCCCCGAGGTACTGGTGGTGTGATTGGTTGTAGGTGGGAGTCCTGTCCCTGGCTCCATGCCTCATGTCCCCTGGTGGGCACCAAGGCATTGCTGGAGTTCCAGAACTAAGTTTTTGTCCTTTGCTTACTTCTAACCTGGGGGAACTTCCTGTGGGAACCAGTACTTGAGCTGTGTGGTTGAGGTGAATTGCTGCTTTGCTGCTGTTTCCCTAAGGAAGACTTTTTGTGTAGCTCAGGGTTTAATGGTTGACCTTGTAGGTACTTCTGGCTCTCCAGATACTTGGTGTGCCTGGGTTGTGTAGAAACTCTGATCTGGGCCTGAGTTTTTCTATCAAACTACACCCCATGCAATTCTGCATTGCCGACCAGTCTCCTCTGAGTGGTTCTGCACTAATTGGGGGGCGGATTGGCTGTCCTTGCTGTGTTCCAGTGTTCTCCCAGTGGGCCCATCTGCCCCACGGCCCGTGCTCCAAACACTTTATATGGGATGGGCCCTATGCCGGTCCCTTGCAATGACTCACTGGCCTCTGAATGGCTCCCCCTTTTCAGCTGTTTTGCCTCCTCGATCCTGCGTGGGTCCATGGGAACCCTATTAATGGTCTTGCTGTCCTGGGGGCCACCAAAGTCCTCTTCTCCCCTTCTGCCTCCCAGTAACTCCATCTAAAGGGCACAGCTGTGGCTTCTGCCTGCTCCTGCTCCATGTGCTCCATCATTAAAGTAGCCGCAGCCTGAAATGCTGAGAGCAGTTTTTTCTTTCTCTCATTGTGTTTTCTCACGTCTTCATGAGTTCCATAGGTCCCTCCTCCTCTTCGCCTGAGCTCCAGCGGGCCCAGCTTAGCTGATGTTACATTTTTATAGTTGTAAAATCGTTGTTTTGTGGGAGAGTGACTCTGGGGACTGTCTGTTCCGCCACCTTGACAGGAACTTCTCAATGGTGAATATATTTTACTACACATTTGTACAAACCCATACAATGTACATCACCAAGAGTGAACCCTAATGTAAACTATGGCTTTGAGTGATAATGATGTGTCAGTGAAGGTTCATCAGTTGTAACAAATGTATTACTCTGGTGGTATGTTGATAAGTGGATAAGCTTTGCATATGAGTGGGTAGGGGGTATATGATAAATCTCTGTATCTTCCTCTCAATTTTATTATGAACCTAAAACTGCTCTGAAAAATAAAGTCAAAGAATAATAGACTGTTACCACACAACCACCCTTACAAGAAATCCTCAAGGGAGTACTGGGTTTGGTTCCTGA